>NC_092149.1:87527176-87556881 GCF_045791955.1 Oncorhynchus clarkii lewisi
GACTAAAGTCTTGCTCATCTGGTCAGCTGCTAATCTCAGTTAACTCAGGACTAAAGTCTTGCTCATCTGGTCAACTGCTAATCTCAGTTAACTCAGGACTAAAGTCTTGCTCATC
Organism: Oncorhynchus clarkii lewisi; assembly: GCF_045791955.1. NCBI lineage: Eukaryota > Metazoa > Chordata > Actinopteri > Salmoniformes > Salmonidae > Oncorhynchus > Oncorhynchus clarkii. Next base: position 87,527,292 of record NC_092149.1, read on the forward strand.
TAGACGGCTGCTAATCTCAGCCCAGGACTAAAGTCTTGCTCATCTAGACGGCTGCTAATCTCAGTTAGCCCAGGACTAAAGTCTTGCTCATCTAGACGGCTGCTAATCTCAGTTAGCCCAGGACTGAAGTCTTGCTCATCTAGACGGCTGCTAATCTCAGCCCAGGACTAAAGTCTTGCTCATCTGGTCAGCTGCTAATCTCAGTTAACTCAGGACTTAAGTCTTGCTCATCTGGTCAGCTGCTAATCTCAGTTAACTCAGGACTAAAGTCTTGCTCATCTAGACGGCTGCTAATCTCAGTTAACTCAGGACTAAAGTCTTGCTCATCTGGTCAACTGTTAATCTCAGTTAGCCCAGGACTAAAGTCTTGCTCATCTAGACGGCTGTTTATCTCAGTTAGCCCAGGACTAAAGTCTTGCTCATCTGGTCAACTGCTAATCTCAGTTAACTCAGGACTAAAGTCTTGCTCATCTAGACGGCTGCTAATCTCAGTTAACTCAGGACTAAAGTCTTGCTCATCTAGACGGCTGCTAATCTCAGTTAACTCAGGACTAAAGTCTTGCTCATCTGGTCAGCTGCTAATCTCAGTTAACTCAGGACTAAAGTCTTGCTCATCTGGTCAGCTGCTAATCTCAGTTAACTCAGGACTAAAGTCTTGCTCATCTAGACGGCTGCTAATCTCAGCCCAGGACTAAAGTCTTGCTCATCTAGACGGCTGCTAATCTCAGTTAGCCCAGGACTAAAGTCTTGCTCATCTAGACGGCTGCTAATCTCAGTTAGCCCAGGACTGAAGTCTTGCTCATCTAGACGGCTGCTAATTTCAGCCCAGGACTAAAGTCTTGCTCATCTGGTCAGCTGCTAATCTCAGTTAACTCAGGACTAAAGTCTTGCTCATCTAGACGGCTGCTAATCTCAGTTAACTCAGGACTAAATTCTTGCTCATCTGGTCAACTGCTAATCTCAGTTAACTCAGGACTAAAGTCTTGCTCATCTAGACGGCTGCTAATCTCAGTTAACTCAGGACTAAAGTCTTGCTCATCTAGACGGCTGCTAATCTCAGTTAACTCAGGACTAAAGTCTTGCTCATCTAGACGACTGCTTATCTCAGTTAGCCCAGGACTAAAGTATTGCTCATCTAGACGGCTGCTAATATCAGTTAACTCAGGACTAAAGTCTTGCTCATCTAGACGGCTGCTAATATCAGTTAACTCAGGACTAAAGTCTTGCTCATCTAGACGGCTGCTAATCTCAGTTAACTCAGGACTAAAGTCTTGCTCATCTGGTCAACTGCTAATCTCAGTTAGCCCAGGACTAAAGTCTTGCTCATCTAGACTCCTGCTTATCTCAGTTAGCCCAGGACTAAAGTCTTGCTCATCTGGTCAACTGCTAATCTCAGTTAACTCAGGACTAAAGTCTTGCTCATCTAGACGGCTGCTAATCTCAGTTAACTCAGGACTAAAGTCTTGCTCATCTGGTCAGCTGCTAATCTCAGTTAACTCAGGACTAAAGTCTTGTTCATCTAGATGGCTGCTTATCTCAGTTAGCCCAGGACTGAAGTCTTGCTTATCTAGACGGCTGCTAATCTCAGCCCAGGACTAAAGTCTTGCTCATCTAGACGGCTGCTAATCTCAGTTAGCCCAGGACTAAAGTCTTGCTCACCTGGTCAACTGCTAATCTCAGTTAACTCAGGACTAAAGTCTTGCTCATCTAGACGGCTGCTTATCTCAGTTAGCCCAGGACTAAAGTCTTGCTCATCTAGACGGCTGCTTATCTCAGTTAGCCCAGGACTAAAGTCTTGCTCATCTAGACGGCTGCTAATATCAGTTAACTCAGGACTAAAGTCTTGCTCATCTAGACGGCTGCTAATCTCAGTTAACTCAGGACTAAAGTCTTGCTCATCTGGTCAACTGCTAATCTCAGTTAGCCCAGGACTAAAGTCTTGCTCATCTAGACGGCTGTTTATCTCAGTTAGCCCAGGACTAAAGTCTTGCTCATCTGGTCAACTGCTAATCTCAGTTAACTCAGGACTAAAGTCTTGCTCATCTAGACGGCTGCTAATCTCAGTTAACTCAGGACTAAAGTCTTGCTCATCTGGTCAACTGCTAATCTCAGTTAGCCCAGGACTAAAGTCTTGCTCATCTAGACGCCTGCTTATCTCAGTTAGCCCAGGACTAAAGTCTTGCTCATCTGGTCAACTGCTAATCTCAGTTAACTCAGGACTAAAGTCTTGCTCATCTAGACGGCTGCTAATCTCAGTTAACTCAGGACTAAAGTCTTGCTCATCTGGTCATCTGCTAATCTCAGTTAACTCAGGACTAAAGTCTTGTTCATCTAGATGGCTGCTTATCTCAGTTAGCCCAGGACTGAAGTCTTGCTTATCTAGACGGCTGCTAATCTCAGCCCAGGACTAAAGTCTTGCTCATCTAGACGGCTGCTAATCTCAGTTAGCCCAGGACTAAAGTCTTGCTCACCTGGTCAGCTGCTAATCTCAGTTAACTCAGGACTAAAGTCTTGCTCATCTAGACGGCTGCTTATCTCCGTTAGCCCAGGACTAAAGTCTTGCTCATCTAGACGGCTGCTAATCTCTGTTAGCCCAGGACTAAAGTCTTGCTCATCTAGACGGCTGCTTATCTCAGTTAGCCCAGGACTAAAGTCTTGCTCATCTAGACGGCTGCTAATCTCCGTTAGCCCAGGACTAAAGTCTTGCTCATCTAGACGGCTGCTTATCTCAGTTAGCCCAGGACTAAAGTCTTGCTCATCTGGTCAGCTGCTGGATTAGGTTCTGGCTCCGTACATGTTAAGAGAAGAGAACATGCTCGTGGATCAGATTGACAGAAATGACAGCAGACGGTGAATGTTGAACTTTTGTTGCACACAAAACCAGGAGCTCCATCCTCTCTCTCTCTTTTTACAAGTTAACGGTCGAATGTCCCCCTCCCCTTCCAAAAAGGTGAACGTTGGTAACGTCTTGATCACACCGACGGCGTCATTTGCGCGTAATGTTTACCTAGCAGCTCCTGGTTATGTGTGCAACAAAAGTTCAACATTCACCTTCTGCTACCATTTCTGTCCAGCCGTCTACAGCCCACAGTTTGACGCACCTGTTGGATAAATTCAATGTACGCGAACCACCCAGAACGCACTACAGCTGTCTCTGCAACGCTACAAGGACAAACGCAGTGTTTAATTGGACATGTATTTACTTCCGGTTTCCCAAAATGCAATGCCACTGTTGTTGTGATCAAGGCTTAACTCCTGGGAGATCGTGATTTTGTCCAAATACTGCTGCTCTTTATCCCACGCATCCCGTACATATGTTATAATGTACAGATACCTACGTAAGCTATAATGTACAGCCCAGATAGCTACATATGTTATAACGTATAGCCCAGATAGCTACGTAGGTTATAATGTACAGATCAGATAGCTACGTAGGTTATAATGTACAGATCAGATACCTACGTAAGCTATAATGTACAGCCCAGATAGCTACGTAGGTTATAATGTACAGATCAGATAGCTACGTAGGTTATAATGTACAGATCAGATAGCTACGTAGGATATAATGTACAGCCCAGATAGCTACATAGGTTATAATGTACAGATCAGATAGCTACGTAGGCTATAATGTACAGCCCAGATAGCTACGTAGGATATAATGTACAGATCAGATAGCTACATAGGTTATAATGTACAGCCCAGATAGCTACGTAGGTTATAATGTACAGCCCAGATAGCTACGTAGGTTATAATGTACAGATCAGATAGCTACATAGGTTATAATGTACAGATCAGATAGCTACGTAGGCTATAATGTACAGCCCAGATAGCTACGTAGGATATAATGTACAGATCAGATAGCTACATAGGTTATAATGTACAGATCAGATAGCTACGTAGGTTGTAATGTACAGATCAGCTAGCTACATAGGCCATATGTTCAGGGCTGTATTTTTCCGGTCATACCAAGCTGTTCTCGTCTCCCACGTCAGCCCTACTGTGTGTCGTGAGGAGAGGCTAGTGGCCAGGCTGATAAGGGAAGGAGATCTGAGGTTTCTATCATTCAAAACAGATCAAATACAATGTTATTGGTCACATGGTTAGCAGATGTTATTGGTCACATGGTTAGCAGATGTTATTGGTCACATGGTTAGCAGATGTTATTGGTCACATGGTTAGCAGATGTTATTGGTCACATGGTTAGCAGATGTTATTGGTCACATGGTTAGCAGATGTTATTGGTCACATGGTTAGCAGATGTTATTGGTCACATGGTTAGCAGATGTTATTGGTCACATGGTTAGCAGATGTTATTGGTCACATGGTTAGCAGATGTTATTGGTCACATGGTTAGCAGATGTTATTGGTCACATGGTTAGCAGATGTTATTGGTCACATGGTTAGAAGATGTTATTGCGAGTGTAGAGAAATGCTTGTGCTTCTAGTTCTGACAGTGCAGTAATATCTAACAAGTAATCTAACATTTCTCCAACAATTACCTAATACACAAAAATCTAAAAGGGTGAATGAGAATATGTACATATAAGTATATGGATGAGCGATGGCCGAGCAGCATAGGTAAGATGCAATAGATTAAATACAGTATATACACATGATATGAGTAATGCTGTTTCCTGAAGTCCACAATCATCTCCTTTGTTTTGTTGACGTTGAGTGTGAGGTTATTTTTCTGACACCACACTCCGAGGACCCTCACCTCCTCCCTGTAGGCCGTCTCGTCGTTGTTGGTAATCAAGCCTACCACTGTTGTGTCGTCTGCAAACTTGATAACTTGAAACTTGAACTTGAGTTGGAGGCGTGCATGGCCACGCAGTCATGGGTAAACATGGAGTACAGGTGAGGGCTCAGAACGCACCCTTGTGGGGCCCCAGTGTTGAGGATTAGCGGGGTGGAGATGTTGTTTCCTACCCTCACCACCTGGGGGGCGGCCCGTCAGGAAGTCCAGGACCCAGTTGCACAGGGCGGGGTTGAGACCCAGGGTCTCTAGCTTGAAGACGAGTTTGGAGGGTACTATGGTGTTAAATGCTGAGCTGTAGTCAATAAACAGCATTCTTACATAGGTATTCCTCTTGTCCAGATGGGTTAGGTCAGTGTGCAGTGTGGTTGAGATTTTATCGTCTGTGGACCTATTTGGGCGGTAAGCAAATTGGAGTGGGTCTAGGCTGTCAGGTAGTGTGGAGGTGATATGGTCCTTGACTAGTCTCTCAAAGCACTTCATGATGACGGAAGTGAGTAGTCATTTATTTCAGTTACCTTTGTTCCTGTACCCAAGAATGCACAATGGTAGCCATCTTGAAGCATGTGGGGACAGCAGATTGGGATAGGGAGCGATTGAATATGTCACTAAACACACCAGCACAGTGTAGCAGAGAGACTGACTGGCAAGGAGGAACGAACACCTGTCCCCTCGGGCTCACCTCAGCTTGCCTCCAAAACACTTCAATTCTCAGAAAAATATCTGTAGAATTGCTGTCCGGTTTCTTAAAAAGCTGTAGTGTTTTACTGTACATACATTTTTTTTGTTGTTGAATTTTGACCCCCTTTTCTCCCCAATTTCGTGGTATCCAATTGTTGTAGTAGCTACTATCTTGTCTCATCGCTACAACTCCCGTACGGGCTCGGGAGAGACGAAGGTTGAAAGTCATGCGTCCTCCGATACACAACCCAACCAGCCGCACTGCTTCTTAACACAGCGCGCATCCAACCCGGAAGCCAGCCGCACCAATGTGTCGGAGGAAACACCGTGCACCTGGCAACCTTGGTTAGCGCACACTGCGCCCAGCCCGCCACAGGAGTCGCTGGTGCGCGATGAGACAAGGACACCCCTACCGACCAAGCCCTCCCTAACCCGGACGACGCTAGGCCAATTGTGCGTCGCCCCACGGACCTCCCGGTCGCGGCCGGTTATGACAGAGCCTGGGCGCGAACCAAGGGACTCTGATGGCACAGCTGGCGCTGCAGTACAGCGCCCTTAACCACTGCGCCACCCGGGAGGCTGAAACCAACATTGATTGACTGACTGACTGACTGACTGACTGACTGACTGATTGACTGATTGACTGACTGACTGACTGATTGACTGACTGACTGATTGACTGACTGACTGATTGACTGACTGACTGACTGATTGACTGACTGACTGACTGATTGACTGACTGACTGACTGACTGATTGACTGACTGATTGACTGACTGACTGACTGATTGAGTGATTGACTGACTGACTGACTGACTGATTGAGTGATTGACTGACTGACTGATGAATTGTGTCTCTCTCCTGTAGGACGGTCATCTGCGTGTCAACGACCAGCTGATAGCGGTGAACGGAGAGTCTCTACTGGGGAAGTCGAACCATGAAGCCATGGAGACCCTGAGGAGATCCATGTCTATGGAGGGGAACTTGAGGGGCACGATACAGCTGGTGGTGCTACGAGCCCTGGTCCAATCAGAGGTTGGTTATATATCTGGTACAGTCACCCATGTAGTACAGTCACCCAGGGACTACAGTCACCCAGGTAGTACAGTCACCCAGGTAGTACAGTCACCCATATACTACAGTCACCCAGGTAGTACAGTCACCCAGGTAGTACAGCCACCCATATACTACAGTCATCCAGGTAGTACAGTCACCCAGGTACTACAGTCACCCATATACTACAGTCACCCATGTACTACAGTCACCCAGGTAGTACAGTCACCCAGATAGTACAGTCACCCGGGTAGTACAGTCACCCAGGTAGTACAGTCACCCTGGTAGTACAGTCACCCATGTAGTACAGTCACCCAGGTAGTACAGTCACCCGGGTAGTACAGTCACCCATGTACTACAGTCACCCAGGTAGTACAGTCACCCAGGTAGTACAGTCACCCGGGTAGTACAGTCACCCATGTACTACAGTCACCCTGGTAGTACAGTCACCCGGGTAGTACAGTCACCCGGGTAGTACAGTCTAGGACTCTACCACGTCTCTCCAAGTGTTCTAAACAGACATGTAAATGGGTCTGGACAACGGTGCGTTCCTCGTCCTACTGCTCCATTGTTCAGGGCTGGCTCTGGCTTTGTTGCAGATTGATGGTCCCCCCTCCCCCTCCCCCATACACCCCCTGCCGATGTTATGGTTATTGCCACTCGTTGTGGGGAATTGCAGACTGGGATGTGTGGGCACGGGTCGGTAGAGGGTTGGGTAGGACCCTCCCTGCTTGGCTCTTATTGTTCCCATGAACTACACATTCATGTTCATTATGTTTTATGGTGTGTGACTGACTGGGGCTGGGGTGGGGTTGGGTTGGAGTGGGGTGGGTTGGGGTGGGTTGGGGTGGGGTGGGTTGGGCTGGGGTGGGGTGGGTTGGGCTGGAGTGTGTTGTGGTGGGGTGGGTTGGGTTGGGCTGGGGTGGGTTGGGGTGGGGTGGGTTTCGGTGGGTTTGGCTGGGGTGGTGGTTTGGGGTGGGTTGGGGTGGGGTGGTAGCCATTTCAGCGACTGGGCCCCGAGGGAGGTAGAAAAGGGGGTGACGGGAGGACATTGTCCTCTTTGTGTGGTGGACATCTTTCTTTCTCTGTATTTCTCCCTCCCTCTTTCTGTATCTGTTTCTCTCTTTCTGATCTTCTCTGTGGATGGCTGGTTGTCAGCTGGGCCAGACGGTGAAGTTGCCATGGTGAATTGTTGGATGAGACACAGTCTGCAGTGATAGGCTCTATAGAGATGGAGATGTCTTTATGTCTTCATGGAGGTTAGGTCTACTCAGAGCCTAGTGTGGTCCATGGTCTATAGAGATGTCTTCATGGAGGCTAGGCTTACTCAGAGCCTAGTGTGGTCCATGGTCTATAGAGATGTCTTCATGGAGGCTAGGCCTACTCAGAGCCTAGTGTGGTCCATGGTCTATAGAGATGTCTTCATGGAGGCTAGGCCTACTCAGAGCCTAGTGTGGTCCATGGTCTATAGAGATGTCTTCATGGAGGCTAGGCCTACTCAGAGCCTAGTGTGGTCCATGGTCTATAGAGATGTCTTCATGGAGGCTAGGCCTACTCAGAGCCTAGTGTGGTCCATGGTCTATAGAGATGTCTTCATGGAGGCTAGGCCTACTCAGAGCCTAGTGTGGTCCATGGTCTATAGAGATGTCTTCATGGAGGCTAGGCCTACTCAGAGCCTAGTGTGGTCCATGGTCTATAGAGATGTCTTCATGGAGGCTAGGCCTACTCAGAGCCTAGTGTGGTCCATGGTCTATAGAGATGTCTTCATGGAGGCTAGGCCTACTCAGAGCCTAGTGTGGTCCATGGTCTATAGAGATGTCTTCATGGAGGCTAGGCCTACTCAGAGCCTAGTGTGGTCCATGGTCTATAGAGATGTCTTCATGGAGGCTAGGCCTACTCAGAGCCTAGTGTGGTCCATGGTCTATAGAGATGTCTTCATGTTTGGCTAGGCCTACTCAGAGCCTAGTGTGGTCCATGGTCTATAGAGATGTCTTCATGGAGGCTAGGCCTACTCAGAGCCTAGTGTGGTCCATGGTCTATAGAGATGTCTTCATGGAGGCTAGGCCTACTCAGAGCCTAGTGTGGTCCATGGTCTATAGAGATGTCTTCATGGAGGCTAGGCCTACTCAGAGCCTAGTGTGGTCCATTGTCTATAGAGATGTCTTCATGGAGGCTAGGCCTACTCAGAGCCTAGTGTGGTCCATGGTCTATAGAGATGTCTTCATGGAGGCTAGGCCTACTCAGAGCCTAGTGTGGTCCATGGTCTATAGAGATGTCTTCATGGAGGCTAGGCCTACTCAGAGCCTAGTGTGGTCCATGGTCTATAGAGATGTCTTCATGGAGGCTAGGCCTACTCAGAGCCTAGTGTGGTCCATGGTCTATAGAGATGTCTTCATGGAGGCTAGGCCTACTCAGAGCCTAGTGTGGTCCATGGTCTATAGAGATGTCTTCATGGAGGCTAGGCCTACTCAGAGCCTAGTGTGGTCCATGGTCTATAGAGATGTCTTCATGGAGGCTAGGCCTACTCAGAGCCTAGTGTGGTCCATGGTCTATAGAGATGTCTTCATGGAGGCTAGGCCTACTCAGAGCCTAGTGTGGTCCATGGTCTATAGAGATGTCTTCATGGAGGCTAGGCCTACTCAGAGCCTAGTGTGGTCCATGGTCTATAGAGATGTCTTCATGGAGGCTAGGCCTACTCAGAGCCTAGTGTGGTCCATGGTCTATAGAGATGTCTTCATGGAGGCTAGGCCTACTCAGAGCCTAGTGTGGTCCATGGTCTATAGAGATGTCTTCATGGAGGCTAGGCCTACTCAGAGCCTAGTGTGGTCCATGGTCTATAGAGATGTCTTCATGGAGGCTAGGCCTACTCAGAGCCTAGTGTGGTCCATGGTCTATAGAGATGTCTTCATGGAGGCTAGGCCTACTCAGAGCCTAGTGTGGTCCATGGTCTATAGAGATGTCTTCATGGAGGCTAGGCCTACTCAGAGCCTAGTGTGGTCCATGGTCTATAGAGATGTCTTCATGGAGGCTAGGCCTACTCAGAGCCTAGTGTGGTCCATGGTCTATAGAGATGTCTTCATGGAGGCTAGGCCTACTCAGAGCCTAGTGTGGTCCATGGTCTATAGAGATGTCTTCATGGAGGCTAGGCCTACTCAGAGCCTAGTGTGGTCCATGGTCTATAGAGATGTCTTCATGGAGGCTAGGCCTACTCAGAGCCTAGTGTGGTCCATGGTCTATAGAGATGTCTTCATGGAGGCTAGGCCTACTCAGAGCCTTGGGATCCATAGACTTATAGCAATCTTTTTCTAGCATAAACCTCCATTCACTGATTCAAGGAATGGAATATGTATAGAGTCTGTATCATGCTATTTTCTCCTTTTACGATGCATGTATTCTTCTATAGTCCCTGTGGACAGTGTTGTTAAGGTAAGCCCAGGAGACGTCCCGATAATCGGTCTTCTCACCAAAACATCTGTAGCATCCTAACGGCCTAACAAACGAATATGCTGAATCTATAGAAACTCTCACGAACCACGATGCTGTTCTCCGTTTTGCTCTACGACCCCCCTACAAGTATCACGGGACTCGTCTGAATGTAACCCATATAAACTAATGGTAGGATGGAGATATATATATAAATATATAGATATTAAACCTTCATCTGAATGTAACCCATATAAACTAATGGTAGGATGGATATATATATAAATATATAGATATTAAACCTTCATCTGAAGGCAACCCATATAAATGCATGGAAGTATGGAGGTAGTTTTGTGCCAACAAAAATAAATAATCCCTTTTTTGCTGTTTATGAATGTGTTGTTCAACGTGTTTCTATGGGCTATAGTAGTAAAACATCAATATTTTTTAGGGGTCCTAAAATTCTAAATCAAAAATTGACCTTCCAAATATAGTTTGAATGAAAAATATGTAATTAATTGTTATTTGAATATGCTGGTAACAGTTTTATAAAAAGCATTAAGGCACAGTGAAGCGGTGCTGTGTAATGAATTCAGTCACAGGTAAATGTGTCGACTGGACCTCCACTATCGCGTCAGGCCGAGCGACAGCATTTACCTGTGACTGAATTACACAGCACTGCTTCACGTGCCTTAATGCTTAACTATACAACGGGTCTGTCTAATCCTGGATGCTGATTGGTTTAAAAAGTGCATTCCAGCTGGTGTCTATTCTACAAGTTACCACCGGCTAAATCTATGATGTTAAAAACACCTATATACTCTGTTCCGTCTGACTGCAATCCACTGTCTCATCAGCCCAGCCAGGCAATTTATAAACTTGCGTAAAGCATCTGGACATTATCTCCCTTTTCTTTTAGACTAGTGGTTTTCAACAGCGGAGATTTGTATGAACCTTGCCGTCTGTCTCTCTGACGTTTGAAATATTGAAATTCGATCTCCAGCTGTCCTGTAGTAGTGAACGTGTCGCGGTCATGGACGAGACAGACGGGCACGCAGCTTTTCTCAACCAGTCCAAATCATGAATCGGCGTCATTTTTATTGATTTATAACCAAGAAATGTCAATAGAAAACATGTAAAACGAAACGAAATGCAGCTGGTTTACAGTGTTTCCAGCTTCAGTTTGAAGTGATTGTGTACTAGCTGTGTTGTTGGCTGGTTCCTCTGAACAAGTGTCCTGACGAGAGAACACACTTTCTATGCCAGGTGAAATCTCACCTCGTTGCCAGGTGAAATCTCACCTCGTTGCCAGGTGACATCTCACCTCGTTGCCAGGTGACATCATACCTCGTTGCCAGGTGACATCATACCTCGTTGCCAGGTGACATCATACCTCGTTGCCAGGTGACATCATACCTCGTTGTCAGGTGACATCATACCTCGTTGCCAGGTGACATCTCACCTCGTTGCCAGGCGACATCATACCTCGTTGCCAGGTGACATCATACCTCGTTGCCAGGTGACATCATACCTCGTTGCCAGGTGACATCATACCTCGTTAGCTCATTGTTATGGACGTATCCAAATAAATGTCACTAGAAAACAGCTTAAACAAATGCAAGCAAGGGAACGTTGCCAGACAGTATGTAAATGAATACAAATTATGTTTTTATTGAAAATATGTCAATCATTATTTGAATATGTTGGTTACCCATTGTATAAAAGTGATGATGCCCTAGAAGCCGGTGTGCCAAAATACATCCTCCAAACGCCGGCGTCTCGGGCATGATTAATTAACCACAAACTAGCCTCCTTACCTGACAGAAATATATCAGGATTATTTGTATCAATTGGGTGGCCATTGTTGTGAAAACTCTGCCATGATGTACTGCAGCAGTAGGCCTAACACCATTGTTGTAAAAACTCTGTACACCAACGACCCAGGGAAGAGTTGCAGGGTAGAGGAGAAGAGAATAACTCATTTAAAAGCTGTAAAAACACGAGTAGCTTGTGACACCTTTCATTTATTGTAAATTCGCTCATTAGAAATGGTTGGAGACTCTTCCTATATGATGTCCTTCCATACAGACTGGAGTGATGCTTCTATTCAAATGATGTTGATCAGTAGGAAGGCATGACACACCTATTGAGTCACATCCATATAAACTCAGACTATAATCTCACTTTTAACTGCGTTTATTTTCAGCAAATTTAACATGTAAATATTTGTATGAACATAACAATATTCAACAACTGAGACAAACTGAACAAGTTCCTCAGACATGTGACTAACTGAAATGGAATAATGTGTCCCTGAACAAAGGGGGGGGTGGGTCAAAAGGAACAGTCAGTATCTGGTGTGGCCACCAGCTGCATTAAGTACTGCAGTGCATCTCGTCCTCATGGACTGCACCAGATTTGATAGTTCTTGCTGTGAGATGTTACCCCACTCTTCCACCAAGGCACCTGCAAGTTTCTGGACATTTCTGGGTGGAATGGCCCTAGCCCTCACCCTCTGATCCAACAGGTCCCAGACGTGCTCAATGGGATTGAGATCCGGGCTCTTCACTGGCCATGGCAGAACACTGACATTCCTGTCTTGCAGAAAATCACTCACAGAAAGAGCAGTATGGCTGGTGGCATTGTCATGCAGGAGGGTCATGTCAGGATGAGGCTGTAGGAAGGGTACCTCATGAGGGAGGAGGATGTCTTCCCTGTAACGCACAGCGTTGAGATTGCCTGCAATGACAACAAGCTCAGTCCGATGATGCTGTGACACACCGTCCCAGACCATGACGGACCCTCCAAATCCATCCCGCTCCAGAGCACAGGCCTCGGTGTAACGCTCATTCCATCAACAATATACGCGAATCGACCATCACCCCTGGTGAGACAAAACCGAGACTTGTCAGTGAAGACCACTTTTTGCCAGTCCTGTCTGGTCCAGCGACGGTGGGTTTGTGCCCATAGGCGACGTTGTTGCCGGTGATGTCTGGTGAGGACCTGCCTTACAACAGGCCTACAAACCCTCAGTCCAGCCTCTCTCAGCCTATTGTGGACAGTCTGAGCACTGATGGAGGGATAGTGCATTCCTTGTGTAACTCGGGCAGTTGTTGTTGCCATCCTGTACCTGTCTTGCAGGTGTGATGTTCAGATGTACCGATCCTGTGTAGGTGTAGTTACACGTGGTCTGCCACTGCGAGGACGATCAGCTGTCCGTCCCGTGCATGTTCATTCATTGTTTATGGTTCATTGAACAAGCATGGAAAACAGTGTTTAAACCCTTTACAATGAAGATCTGTGAAGTTATTTGGATTTTTACGAATTACCTTTGAAAGACAGGGTCCTGAAAAAGGGACATTTTTTTTTTCTGAGTTTATATACAGTTGAAGTCGGAGGTTTACGTACACTTAGGTTGGAGTCATTAAAACCCTTTTTTCAATCACTCCACAAATCTCTTGTTAACAAACTATAGTTTTGGCAAGTCGGTTAGGACATCTACTTTGTGGATGACACAAGTTATTTTTCCAACAATTGTTTACAGACAGATTATTTCACTTATAATTGTATCACTGTATCACAATTCCAGTAGGTCAGAAGTTTACATACACTAAGTTGACTGTGCCTTTAAACAGCTTGGAAAATTCCAGAAAATCATATCATGGCTTTAGAAGCTTCTGACAGGCTAATTGACATCATTTGAGTCAATTGGAAGTGTACCTGTGGATGTATTTCAAGGCCTACCTTCAAACTCAATGCCTCTTTGCTTGACATCATGGGAAAATCTAAAGAAATCAACCAAGACCTTCAACATTCCTGAAGGTACCACATTCACCTGTACAAACAATAGTACACAAGTATAAATACCATGGGACCACGCAGCCGTCATACCGCTCAGGAAGGAGACACATTCTCTCTCCTAGAGATTAATGTACTTTGGTGCGAAAAGTGCAAATCAATCCCAGAACAACAGCAAAGGACCTTGTGAAGTTGCTGGAGGAAACAGGTACAAATTGTATATATCCACAGTAAAACGAGTCCTATATCGACATGACCTGAAAGGCCGCTCTGCAAGGAAGAAGCCACTGCTCCAAAACCGCCATAAAAAAGCCAGACTACGGTTTTCTACTGCACATGGGGACCAAGATCTATGTGCACACTGCCCACAAAATGAGGTGGACACTGAGCTGCACTTCCTAACCTCCTGTCCAATGTATGACCATATTAGAGACACATATTTCCCTCAGATCACAGATCCACAAAGAATTTGAAAAAACAAACCCAATTTTGAAAAACTCCCATATCTACTGGGGGAAATTCCACAGTGTGCCATCACAGCAGCAATATTTGTGACCTGTTGCCACCAGAAAAGGTCAACCAGTGAAGAACAAACACCATTGTAAATACAACCCATATTTATGCTTATTTATATTTATTTTGACCCAAGTCATTTTTCCAACAATTGTTTATAGACAGATTATTTAACTTATAATTCACTGTATCACAATTCCAGTGGGTCAGAAGTTTACATACACTAAGTTGACTGTGCCTTTAAACAGCTTGGAAAATTCCAGAAAATTATGTAATGGCTTTAGAAGCTTCTGTTAGGCTAATTGACATCATTTGAGTCAATTGGAGGTCTACCTGTGGATGTATTTCAAGGCCTACCCTCAAACTCAGTGCCTCTTTGCTTGACAAAGGCCGTACTTTTTGGAGAAATGTCCTCTGGTCTGATGAAACAAAAATAAAACTGTTTGGGCATAATGACCATCGTTATGTTTGGAGGAAAAAGGGGGAGGCTTGCAAGCCGAAGAACACCATCCCAACCGTGAAGCACGGGGGTGGCAGCGTCATGTTGTGGGGGTGCTTTGCTGCAGGAGGTACTGGTGCACTTCACAAAATAGATGGCATCATGAGGAAGGAAAATTATGTGGATATATTGAAGCAACATCTCAAGACATCAGTCAGGAAGCTTGGTCGCAAATGGGTCTTCCAAATGGACAATGACCCCAAGCCAAATTTGTGACAAAATGGCTTAAGGACAACAAAGTCAAGGTATTGGAGTGACCATCACAAAGCCCTGACCTCAATACTATCGAAAATGTGTGGGCAGAACTGGAAAAGTGTGTGCGAGCAAGGAGGCCCACAAACCTGACTCAGTTACACCAGCTCTGTCAGGAGGAATGGGACAAAATTCACCCAACTTATTGTTGGAAGCTTGTGGGAGGCTACCCGAAATGTTAAAGTTAAACAATTTACAGGCAATGCTACCAGATACTAATTGAGTGTATGTAAACTTCTGACTCGCTAGGAATATGATTCATTAAATAAAAGCTGAAATAAATAATTCTCTCTACTGTTATTCTGACATTTTCACATTCTTAAAATAAAGTGGTGATCCTAACTGACCTAAGACAGATAAATTTTACTAGAATTAAATGTCAGGAATTGTGAAAAACTGAGTATTTGGCTAAGGTGTATGTAAACTTCCGACTTCAACTGTTTATATGTACATATTCCTATTCCATCCCTTTAGATTTGTGTGTATTAGGTCGTTTTGGGGGAATTGTTAGTTATTACTGCACTGTCGGGAACTAGAAGCTCAAGCATTTTGTTACACTCGCATTAACCTCTGCTGACCATGTGACCAATAATATCTGCTGACCATGTGACCAATAACATCTGCTAACCATGTGACCAATAACATCTGCTAACCATGTGACCAATAATATCTGCTGACCATGTGACCAATAACATCTGCTAACCATGTGACCAATAACATCTGCTAACCGTGTGACCAATAATATCTGCTGACCATGTGACCAATAACATCTGCTAACCATGTGACCAATAACATCTGCTAACCATGTGACCAATAACATCTGCTAACCACGTGACCATTAACATCTGCTAACCATGTGACCAATAACATCTGCTAACCATGTGACCAATAACATCTGCTAACCATGTGACCAATAACATCTGCTAACCATGTGACCAATAACATCTGCTAACCACGTGACCATTAACATCTGCTAACCATGTGACCATTAACATCTGCTAACCATGTGACCAATAACATCTGCTGACCATGTGACCAATAACATCTGATTTGAATATGTTTTCACCTCCTTATGTACCCAGTTCGTCAAGATATTTACCATTCAAATAAAATCATTAAATGATGTAGTTTTAGATTCTTAATAACAAAGTCACATTTATTTGTTTGATTTTAAAATTGATGCATTCATGTATGTCTCTGGGAAATGTTGTCATCAACATTGTCATATCGACCTCCTAGGTCATTCTCTATCCCCACACCCTCAGAACCAGCCTGGAGGAAAATGCTTTAATTCCCAGATCTAATCTCATCCCCCTCTCTCTCCACTCATCTCCAACACACAGCCAGTTGAGTAGCCCTGGTATAATCTGTTCACCATTGGGGGTCCTGATAATTAAATCTGTCCCAGGTCAGAGAGCCTGGAGGACCCTTACCCCAGAGCCCTAGAGAGAGGACCCTGGCTAGGCTGGGATAGCTCGCTGTGGGAGGTCGTGGAAAGTATCCAGGAATCTTTGCCTTAAAGGGGAAGTTCACCCCAAAAACACTACTGGGCCCTTTAAAACACTTCTGGGCCCCTTAGAACACTTGCCCGGAGGTTTGTCAGTACCCAAGACAGTTCTTAGGTCACAGAACACGTTGGTGTTTACCTAGCTAGCACAGAACACGTTGGTGTGTACCTAGCTAGCACAGAACACGTTGGTGTTTACCTAGCTAGCACAGAACACGTTGGTGTTTACCTAGCTAGCACAGAACACGTTGGTGTTTACCTAGCTAGCACAGAACACGTTGGTGTTTACCTAGCTAGCACAGAACACGTTGGTGTTTACCTAGCTAGCACAGAACACATTGGTGTTTACCTAGCTAGCACAGAACACATTGGTGTTTACCTAGCTAGCACATATTGTTGTTTACAGGTGTTCAAAGCTCATGTATATGATATGTCTGGCAGTGTGTCTGCATTATTCGGTCTACGTTCAGCAATGTGTCCAGGTACAGTGCCTTGCGAAAGTATTCGGCCCCCTTGAACTTTGCGACCTTTTGCCACATTTCAGGCTTCAAACATAAAGATATAAAACTGTATTTTTTTGTGAAGAATCAACAACAAGTGGGACACAATTATGAAGTGGAACGACATTTATTGGATATTTCAAACTTTTTTAACAAATCAAAAACTGAAAAATTGGGCGTGCAAAATTATTCAGCCCCCTTAAGTTAATACTTTGTAGCGCCACCTTTTGCTGCGATTACAGCTGTAAGTCGCTTGGGGTATGTCTCTATCAGTTTTGCACATCGAGAGACTGACATTTTTTCCCATTCCTCCTTGCAAAACAGCTCGAGCTCAGTGAGGTTGGATGGAGAGCATTTGTGAACAGCAGTTTTCAGTTCTTTCCACAGATTCTCGATTGGATTCAGGTCTGGACTTTGACTTGGCCATTCTAACACCTGGATATGTTTATTAGTTACTAGTCCAACGCTCTAACCACTAGGTCACCTGTCTCTAACCACTAGGTCACCTGTCTCTAACCACTAGGCTACGCTGCCACCTCTACACTCTAACCACTAGGTCACCTGTCTCTAACCACTAGGTCACCTGTCTCTAACCACTAGGTCACCTGTCTCTAACCACTAGGTCACCTGTCTCTAACCACTAGGTCACCTGTCTCTAACCACTAGGCTACGCTGCCACCTCTACACTCTAACCACTAGGTCACCTGTCTCTAACCACTTGGTTAACTGTCTCTAACCACTAGGCTACGCTGCCACCTCTACACTCTAACCACTAGGTCACCTGTCTCTAACCACTAGGTCACCTGTCTCTAACCACTAGGTCACCTGTCTCTAACCACTAGTTCACCTGTCTCTAACCACTAGGTTACCTGTCTCTAACCACTAGGTCACCTGTCTCTCACCACTAGGTCACCTGTCTCTAACCACTAGGTCACCTTTCTCTAACCACTAGGCTACGCTGCCACCTCTACACTCTAACTACTAGGTCACCTGTCTCTAACCACTAGGTCACCTGTCTCTAACCACTAGGTCACATGTCTCTAACCACTAGGTCACATGTCTCTAACCACTAGGCTACACTGCCACCTCTACACTCTAACCACTAGGTCACCTGTCTCTAACCACTAGGTCACCTGTCTCTAACCACTAGGTCACCTGTCTCTAACCACTAGGCTACGCTGCCACCTCTACACTCTAACCACTAGGTCACCTGTCTCTAACCACTAGGTCACATGTCTCTAACCACTAGGTCACCTGTCTCTAACCACTAGGTCACCTGTCTCTAACCACTAGGTCACCTGTCTCTAACCACTAGGCTACGCTGCCACCTCTACACTCTAACCACTAGGTCACCTGTCTCTAACCACTAGGCTACGCTGCCACCTCTACACTCTAACCACTAGGTCACCTGTCTCTAACCACTAGGCTACGCTGCCACCTCTACACTCTAACCACTAGGTCACCTGTCTCTAACCACTAGGCTACGCTGCCACCTCTACACTCTAACCACTAGGTCACCTGTCTCTAACCACTAGGCTATGCTGCCACCTCTACACTCTAACCACTAGGTCACCTGTCTCTAACCACTAGGCTATGCTGCCACCTCTACACTCTAACCACTAGGTCACCTGTCTCTAACCACTAGGTCACCTGTCTCTAACCACTAGGCTACGCTGCCACCTCTACACTCTAACCACTAGGTCACCTGTCTCTAACCACTAGGTCACCTGTCTCTAACCACTAGGCTACGCTGCCACCTCTACACTCTAACCACTAGGTCACCTGTCTCAAACCACTAGGTCACCTGTCTCTAACCACTAGGCTACGCTGCCACCTCTACACTCTAACCACTAGGCTCCCTGTTACCCCAACATCCCTAGTATAACATAGGAGTCTATAGACTAGTGCAACACTTGTTTTACAGTGGAAAAGCAGCATTACTAGCAGTAAGTTAAGCCTGGGGACATCGGCGTGCCCCTGAGGCCCGGAGGAGGATACTGTAGCGTGATGTCGTGGCCTAGCGGAGACAGACAGACAGGATACTGTAGTGTGGTGTCGTGGCCTGGCGGAGACAGACAGAGAGGATACTGTAGTGTGGTGCTCTGACTGAAGGCTGCAGGCCCGATGCAGAGACAGACAGAGAGGATACTGTAGCGTGGTGTCGTGGCCTGGCGGAGACAGACAGAGAGGATACTGTAGTGTGGTGTCGTGGCCTAGCGGAGACAGACAGACAGGATACTGTAGTGTGGTGTCGTGGCCTAGCGGAGACAGACAGACAGGATACTGTAGCGTGGTGTCGTGGCCTAGCGGAGACAGACAGACAGGATACTGTAGTGTGGTGTCGTGGCCTGGCGGAGACAGACAGAGAGGATACTGTAGTGTGGTGCTCTGACTGAAGGCTGCAGGCCCGATGCAGAGACAGACAGAGAGGATACTGTAGCGTGGTGTCGTGGCCTAGCGGAGACAGACAGACAGGATACTGTAGTGTGGTGTCGTGGCCTAGCAGAGACAGACAGAGAGGATACTGTAGTGTGGTGTCGTGGCCTAGCGGAGACAGACAGAGAGGATACTGTAGTGTGGTGTCGTGGCCTGGCGGAGACAGACAGACAGGATACTGTAGTGTGGTGTCGTGGCCTAGCAGAGACAGACAGACAGGATACTGTAGTGTGGTGTCGTGGCCTGGCGGAGACAGACAGACAGGATACTGTAGTGTGGTGTCGTGGCCTAGCAGAGACAGACAGACAGGATACTGTAGTGTGATGTCGTGGCCTAGCAGAGACAGACAGACAGGATACTGTAGTGTGGTGTCGTGGCCTAGCAGAGACAGACAGACAGGATACTGTAGTGTGGTGTCGTGGCCTAGTAGAGACAGACATACAGGATACTGTAGTGTGGTGTCGTGGCCTAGCAGAGACAGACAGACAGGATACTGTAGTGTGGTGTCGTGGCCTGGCAGAGACAGACAGACAGGATACTGTTAATGTGGTGTCGTGGCCTGGCAGAGACAGACAGACAGGATACTGTAGTGTGGTGTCGTGGCCTGGCAGAGACAGACAGACAGGATACTGTAGTGTGGTGTCGTGGCCTGGCGGAGACAGACAGACAGGATACTGTAGTGTGGTGTCGTGGCCTAGCGGAGACAGACAGAGAGGATACTGTAGTGTGGTGTCGTGGCCTAGCGGAGACAGACAGACAGGATACTGTAGCGTGGTGTCGTGGCCTAGCGGAGACAGACAGAGAGGATACTGTAGCGTGGTGTCGTGGCCTAGCGGAGACAGACAGAAAGGATACTGTAGTGTGGTGTCGTGGCCTGGCGGAGACAGACAGAGAGGATACTGTAGCGTGGTGTCGTGGCCTAGCGGAGACAGACAGAGAGGATACTGTAGTGTGGTGCTCTGACTGAAGGCTGCAGGCCCGATGCAGAGACAGACAGAGAGGATACTGTAGTGTGGTGCTCTGACTGAAGGCTGCAGGCCCGATGCAGAGACAGACAGACAGGATACTGTAGCGTGGTGCTCTGACTGAAGGCTGCAGGCCCGATGCAGAGACAGACAGAGAGGATACTGTAGCGTGGTGTCGTGGCCTAGCGGAGACAGACAGACAGGATACTGTAGTGTGGTGCTCTGACTGAAGGCTGCAGGCCCGATGCAGAGACAGACAGAGAGGATACTGTAGTGTGGTGCTCTGACTGAAGGCTGCAGGCCCGATGCAGAGACAGACAGAGAGGATACTGTAGTGTGGTGCTCTGACTGAAGGCTGCAGGCCCGATGCAGAGACAGACAGAGAGGATACTGTAGTGTGGTGCTCTGACTGAAGGCTGCAGGCCCGATGCAGAGACAGACAGACAGGATACTGTAGTGTGGTGCTCTGACTGAAGGCTGCAGGCCCGATGCAGAGACAGACAGAGAGGATACTGTAGTGTGGTGCTCTGACTGAAGGCTGCAGGCCCGATGCAGAGACAGACAGAGAGGATACTGTAGTGTGGTGCTCTGACTGAAGGCTGCAGGCCCGATGCAGAGACAGACAGACAGGATACTGTAGTGTGGTGCTCTGACTGAAGGCTGCAGGCCCGATGCAGAGACAGACAGTGAGGATACTGTAGTGTGGTGCTCTGACTGAAGGCTGCAGGCCCGATGCAGAGACAGACAGACAGGATACTGTAGTGTGGTGCTCTGACTGAAGGCTGCAGGCCCGATGCAGAGACAGACAGAGAGGATACTGTAGTGTGGTGCTCTGACTGAAGGCTGCAGGCCCGATGCAGAGACAGACAGAGAGGATACTGTAGTGTGGTGCTCTGACTGAAGGCTGCAGGCCCGATGGGGCCGTGGGAAACACAATCCCTCTGCTCTCCTCCTCAGTCTCTCTCTCTCTCTCTCTCTCTCTGTACTCTCCTCTCATCCTTTTATTGTTTCCTCTGCTGTGTATCAATACAATTAGAGAGAGTCTGTCACTTGTTCCATGGTCCTTCTGGTGTCACCAAGTCTTTGAAGCCTGAGGCTGGTGGTGGGAGGAGAGGAGTGACAGAAGGGAGCGAGGCCAAACCAAAGCAGCTTTCTCTCCTCACCTATTGTTTCTCCGTCTGACTAGTCTCTCAGGAATACAACACTGAGTCTCTCTCAGGAATACAACACTGAGTCTCTCTCAGGAAACAATACTGAGTCTCTCTCAGGAATACAACACTGAGTCTCTCTCAGGAATACAACACTGAGTCTCTCTCAGGAATACAACACTGAGTCTCTCTCAGGAATACAACACTGAGTCTCTCTCAGAAAACAATACTGAGTCTCTCTCAGGAATACAACACTGAGTCTCTCTCAGAAAACAATACTGAGTCTCTCTCTCAGGAATACAACACTGAGTCTCTCAGTAATACAACTCTGAGTCTCTCTCAGGAATACAACACTGAGTCTCTCAGGAATACAACTCTGAGTCTCTCTCTCAGAAAACAACACTGAGTCTCCCTCTCAGGATAACAACACTGAGTCTCTCAGGAATACAACACTGAGATAGGCCTCAATAATGGTTTAGTCCACTGAGACAGGCGAGAATCAGACAGGCGTGAATCAGACAGGCGTGAATCAGACGGGCATGAATCAGACAGGCCTGAATCAGACAGGCGTGAATCAGACAGGCGTGAATCAGACCGGCCTGAATCAGACAGGCGTGAATCAGACAGGCGTGAATCAGACAGGCCTGAATCAGACAGGCGTGAATCAGACAGGCGTGAATCAGACAGGCGTGAATCAGACAGGCCTGAATCAGACAGGCGTGAATCAGACAGGCCTGAATCAGACAGGCGTGAATCAGACAGGCGTGAATCAGACAGGCGTGAATAAGACAGGCGTGAATCAGACAGGTGTCTTGTGCCATATATTATTTTGACATTTTTGCCCCTGCTCGACTAAAAACATCTTGGTCGACAGCCTATCAACCAAACAATCGACCAATCGACTAAATGGCGTCAGCCCTAGACTGGACACCTCCCTCTGCGACTGGATCCTGGACGTCCTGCCGGGTCGGCCCCAGGTGTTGAGGGTAGGGTAGGTAACTCCAGGGTGTGTGCTTATTCCCCTCTTGTACTCCCTTTAAACCCACGACTGCATGGAAACGCGCAACTCGCAAAGTAGGCCTGATCACCGACGCCGATGATCCTACAGGGAGGAGGTCAGAGACTTGGCAGTGTGATGCCATGACAACGGCCTCTCCCTCAACGTCAGTAAGACCAAGGGGGGGGGGGGAAGCACACCCACCATCCACATCAACCGGGCTGCAGTGGAGAGGGTCGAGAGGTTCAAGTTCCACACACACTCGCTGTGAAGTGCACACAACAGCGCCTCAACCCCCCTCAGGAGTCTGAAAAGATTTACCAAGGACCCTTGGATCCTCAAAGAGTTCTATAGCTGCACCGTCGAGAGCGTCTCGGCTGCCTGCATCACCCCTTGGTGTGGTGAATAAACCTCGACCGCAAAGTGTTTACAGAAGGAGATGCGAACAGCCCAGTGCCATCCAGACCCTCTACATCAGGTATTGTCAGAGGAAGGCCCATAAAATTGCCAAAGTACTCCAGCCAACCAAGCCTGTTCACTCTGCTACCGTCAGGAAAACTGTGTCGAAGCTCTCGGACCAGCATGCACCGAGACAACATTTTCTACCCTCAAGCCATAAGACTGCTGAATAGTTAATGAATGGTTACCTAGAATATCTACACTGACTCTATCTGCACTGACTCTATCTGCACTGACCCCATCTACACTGACACCATCTACACTGACTCTATCTGCCCTGACTCTATCTGCACTGACTCTATCTGCACTGACTCTATCTGCCCTGACTCTGCCTGCCCTGACTCTATCTGCCCTGACCCCATCTACACTGACCCCATCTGCACTGACTCTATCTGCACTGACTCTATCTGCCCTGACTCTATCTGCCCTGACCCCATCTACACTGACCCCATCTGCACTGACTCTATCTGCACTGACTCTATCTGCCCTGACTCTATCTGCACTGACCCCATCTACACTGACCCCATCTACACTGACCCCATCTGCACTGACTCTATCTGACTAATCTGCACTGACTATATATGCACTGACTCTATCTGCACTGATCCTATCTGCACTGAGTAATCTGCACTGACCCATTCTACACTGCCTCTATCTGCACTGACTCTATCTGCACTGACTCTATCTACACTGACTCTATCTGTACTGACTCTATCTGCACTGAGCAATCTGCACTGACCCATTCTACACTGACTCTATCTACACTGACTCTATCTGCACTGACTCTATCTGCACTGACCCCATCTACACTGACCCCATCTGCACTGACTCTATCTGCACAGACTCTATCTGCCCTGACTCTATCTGCACTGACCCCATCTACACTGACCCCATCTACACTGACTCTATCTGCACTGACTCTATCTGACTATATATGCACTGACTCTATCTGCACTGATCCTATCTGCACTGAGTAATTTGCACTGACCCATTCTACACTGCCTCTATCTGCACTGACTCTATCTGCACTGACTCTATCTACACTGACTCTATCTGTACTGACTCTATCTGCACTGAGCAATCTGCACTGACCCATTATACACTGACTCTATCTACACTGACTCTATCTACACTGACTCTATCTACACTGACTCTATCTGCACCGATTCCACCTACACTGACTCTATCTGCACTGACTCTATCTGCACTGACTCTATCTGCACTGATTCTATCTACACTGACTCTATCTGCACTGACTCTATCTACACTGACTCTATCTGCACTGACTCTATCTGCACTGACTCTATTTACACTGACTCTATCTGAACTGACTCAATCTACACTGACTCTATCTGCACTGACTCTATCTGCACTGACTCTATCTGCACTGACTCTATCTACACTGACTCTATCTGCACTGACTCTATCTGCACTGACTCTATATGAAGTGACTGTATCTGCACTGACTCTATCTACACTGACTCTATCTGCACTGACTCTATCTGCACTGATTCTATCTACACTGACTCTATCTGAACTGACTCTATCTACACTGACTCTATCTGCCCTGACTCTATCTGCACTGACTCTATCTGCACTGATTCTATCTGCACTGATTCTATCTACACTGACTCTATCTGCCCTGACTCTATCTGCACTGACTCTATCTACACTGACTCTATCTACACTGACTCTATCTGCACTGACTCTATCTACACTGACTCTATCTACACTGACTCTATCTGCACTGACTCTATCTACACTGACTCTATCTGCACTGACTCTATCTACACTGACTCTATCTACACTGACTCTATCTGCACTGACTCTATCTACACTGACTCTATCTGCCCTGACTCTATCTGCACTGACTCTATCTACACTGACTCTATCTACACTGACTCTATCTGCACTGACTCTATCTACACTGACTCTATCTACACTGACTCTATCTGCACTGACTCTATCTACACTGACTCTATCTGCACTGACTCTATCTGCACTGACTCTATCTGCACTGACTCTATCTGCACTGACTCTATCTGCACTGACTCTATCTACACTGACTCTATCTACACTGACTCTATCTGCACTGACCCCATCTACACTGACTCTATCTGCCCTGACTCTATCTGCACTGACTCTATCTGCCCTGACTCTATCTGCACTGACTCTATCTACACTGACTCTATCTACACTGACTCTATCTACACTGACTCTATCTACACTGACTCTATCTGCACTGACTCTATCTACACTGACTCTATCTACACTGACTCTATCTACACTGACTCTATCTGCACTGACTCTATCTACACTGACTCTATCTGCCCTGACTCTATCTACACTGACTCTATCTGCACTGACTCTATCTGCACTGACTCTATCTACACTGACTCTATCTACACTGACTCTATCTGCACTGACTCTATCTACACTGACTCTATCTACACTGACTCTATCTACACTGACTCTTGTGTTATTATTGTTCTTTAAACTAATACGTTATAACTGTATTGTTTTGGAAGGATTCATAAGCATTTCACGGTTTTTGCATGTGCCGAGTAAGATTCCTCTAGTTAACAGCAGTACAGTAGGGTAGAGTTGTCCTCTAGTTAACAGCAGTACAGTAGGGTAGAGTTGTCCTCTAGTTAACATCAGTACAGTAGGGTAGAGTTGTCCTCTAGTTAACATCAGTACAGTAGGGTAGAGTTGTCCTCTAGTTAACATCAGTATAGTTGTCCTCTAGTTAACATCAGTACAGTATTGTAGAGTTGTCCTCTAGTTAACATCAGTACAGTAGGGTAGAGTTGTCCTCTAGTTAACATCAGTACAGTAGGGTAGAGTTGTCCTCTAGTTAACATCAGTACAGTATTGTAGAGTTGTCCTCTAGTTAACATCAGTACAGTAGGGTAGAGTTGTCCTCTAGTTAACATCAGTACAGTATTGTAGAGTTGTCCTCTAGTTAACATCAGTACAGTAGGGTAGAGTTGTCCTCTAGTTAACAGCAGTACAGTAGGGTAGAGTTGTCCTCTAGTTAACATCAGTATAGTTGTCCTCTAGTTGTCAACAGTACAGTAGGGTAGAGTTGTCCTCGAGTTAAGATCAGTAGGGTAGAGTTGTCCTCTAGTTAACATCAGTACATTAGAGTAGAGTTGTCCTCTAGTTAACATCAGTACAGTAGGGTAGAGTTGTCCTCGAGTTAAGATCAGTAGGGTAGAGTTGTCCTCTAGTTAACATCAGTACAGTAGAGTAGAGTTGTCCTCTAGTTAACATCAGTACAGTAGGGTAGAGTTGTCCTCTAGTTAACAGCAGTACAGTAGAGTAGAGTTGTCCTCTAGTTAACATCAGTACAGTAGGGTCGAGTTGTCCTCTAGTTAACATCAGTACAGTAGGGTCGAGTTGTCCTCTAGTTAACATCAGTACAGTAGGGTAGAGTTGTCCTCTAGTTGTCAACAGTACAGTAGGGTAGAGTTGTCCTCTAGTTAACATCAGTACAGTAGGGTAGAGTTGTCCTCTAGTTGTCAACAGTACAGTAGGGTAGAGTTGTCCTCTAGTTAACATCAGTACAGTAGGGTAGAGTTGTCCTCCAGTACAGTAGAGTAGAGTTGTCCTCCAATACAGTAGAGTAGAGTTGTCCTCTAGTTAACATCAGTAGGGTAGAGTTGTCCTCTAGTTAACATCAGTACAGTAGGGTAGAGTTGTCCTCTAGTTAACATCAGTACAGTAGGGTAGAGTTGTCCTCTAGTTAACATCAGTACAGTAGGGTAGAGTTGTCCTCTAGTTAATAGCAGTACAGTAGGGTAGAGTTGTCCTCTAGTTAACATCTAGTTAACCCATCTCAGTGAACAGGACAGGACCCATCTCAGTGAACAGGACAGGACCCATCTCAGTGAACAGGACAGGACCCATCTCAGTGAACAGGACAGGACTCGTCTCAGTGAACAGGACAGGACCCATCTCAGTGGACAGGACAGGACCCATTTCAGTGAACAGGACAGGGCCCATCTCAGTGAACAGGACAGGACCCATCTCAGTGAACAGGACAGGACTCGTCTCAGTGAACAGGACAGGACCCATCTCAGTGGACAGGACAGGACCCATTTCAGTGAACAGGACAGGGCCCATCTCAGTGAACAGGACAGGACCCATTTCAGTGAACAGGACAGTGAACGTGTAACCACAATAACACAATAGTTGTTTGTCCAGACCTTTGAGTCTGGAAGAAAGGTGTAGATTTTAGAATGGTTTAACTGTTTAGGGTTTTTTCCTGTATAGATCTGTTCAGTGTCTGGTCTCTTAGTTTGGTCAGAAAACTCACCGACTTTGTTAATGTTGTTGCTGGAGAGTTTAAAACACATTTATATATTTCTGTCATGTCACATTCTCATGACCCTGATTTGAAAAACGGTGTGAAGCTTTGCTAACGTTGTTGGTCTCTATCTCCATCCCATGATCATGATGTTAATTGTGACGGTGTGATTCCTCTCTCTGATAGGATCCATTTGTCCCTTCGAACCAGTCTTTTGATGCCTCTATCAGCTGCCCAGCCAGATCAGCTAACACCTCAGCCCAGCTGCCTGTGGTCAACAACGTCATCAATGAGAGATCTAATGGTGAGTTAGCACATACCTGTGCTACTTAGTGTGCTAGCAGATAGCATGTACATGTTAGCATGTCTAATGTATATCTGACTCTGTGCTACTGTCAGCATTATATCCCTCTTCTTCGTCTTTCACAGTTACATTGGTTATATATAGCTACACTACCTAGCTTCCTTACCTAGCTACAATAACTAGCTACCTTACCTAGCTACAATACCTAGCTTCCTTACCTAGCTACAATACCTAGCTTCCTTACCTAGCTACAATACCTAGCTACCTTTACCTAGCTACAGTAACTACTTTACCTAGCAGTAGTTCACATGTTTATTCAGAGCACCAACCAGCCAGACAACACAACATCATGTTTATTCAGAGCACCAACCAGCCAGACAACACAACATCATGTTTATTCAGAGCACCAACCAGCCAGACAACACAACATCATGTTTATTCAGAGCACCAACCAGCCAGACAACACAACATCATGTTTATTCAGAGCACCAACCAGCCAGACAACACAACATCATGTTTATTCAGAGCACCAACCAGCCAGACAACACAACATCATGTTTATTCAGAGCACCAACCAGCCAGACAACACAACATCATGTTTATTCAGAGCACCAACCAGCCAGACAACACAACATCATGTTTATTCAGAGCACCAACCAGCCAGACAACACAACATCATGTTTATTCAGAGCACCAACCAGCCAGACAACACAACATCATGTTTATTCAGAGCACCAACCAGCCAGACAACACAACATCATGTTTATTCAGAGCACCAACCAGCCAGACAACACAACATCATGTTTATTCAGAGCACCAACCAGCCAGACAACACAACATCATGTTTATTCAGAGCACCAACCAGCCAGACAACACAACATCATGTTTATTCAGAGCACCAACCAGCCAGACAACACAACATCATGTTTATTCAGAGCACCAACCAGCCAGACAACACAACATCATGTTTATTCAGAGCACCAACCAGCCAGACAACACAACATCATGTTTATTCAGAGCACCAACCAGCCAGACAACACAACATCATGTTTATTCAGAGCACCAACCAGCCAGACAACACAACATCATGTTTATTCAGAGCACCAACCAGCCAGACAACACAACATCATGTTTATTCAGAGCACCAACCAGCCAGACAACACAACATCATGTTTATTCAGAGCACCAACCAGCCAGACAACACAACATCATGTTTATTCAGAGCACCAACCAGCCAGACAACACAACATCATGTTTATTCAGAGCACCAACCAGCCAGACAACACAACATCATGTTTATTCAGAGCACCAACCAGCCAGACAACACAACATCATGTTTATTCAGAGCACCAACCAGCCAGACAACACAACATCATGTTTATTCAGAGCACCAACCAGCCAGACAACACAAC
The DNA here is from genome assembly GCF_045791955.1 of Oncorhynchus clarkii lewisi. Lineage (NCBI taxonomy): Eukaryota > Metazoa > Chordata > Actinopteri > Salmoniformes > Salmonidae > Oncorhynchus > Oncorhynchus clarkii. The sequence goes on from NC_092149.1 coordinate 87,556,306, forward strand.
ATCATGTTTATTCAGAGCACCAACCAGCCAGACAACACAACATCATGTTTATTCAGAGCACCAACCAGCCAGACAACACAACATCATGTTTATTCAGAGCACCAACCAGCCAGACAACACAACATCATGTTTATTCAGAGCACCAACCAGCCAGACAACACAACATCATGTTTATTCAGAGCACCAACCAGCCAGACAACACAACATCATGTTTATTCAGAGCACCAACCAGCCAGACAACACAACATCATGTTTATTCAGAGCACCAACCAGCCAGACAACACAACATCATGTTTATTCAGAGCACCAACCAGCCAGACAACACAACATCATGTTTATTCAGAGCACCAACCAGCCAGACAACACAACATCATGTTTATTCAGAGCACCAACCAGCCAGACAACACAACATCATGTTTATTCAGAGCACCAACCAGCCAGACAACACAACATCATGTTTATTCAGAGCACCAACCAGCCAGACAACACAACATCATGTTTATTCAGAGCACCAACCAGCCAGACAACACAACATCATGTTTATTCAGAGCACCAACCAGCCAGACAACACAACAT
>NC_092149.1:87556981-87670587 GCF_045791955.1 Oncorhynchus clarkii lewisi
GTCAGGTATAGGTCATTGATCATGGACACTGTAGTCAGGTACAGGTCATTGATCATGGACACTGTAGTCAGGTACAGGTCATTGATCACGGACACTGTAGTCAGGTATAGGTCATTGATCATGGACACTGAGGTCAGGTATAGGTCATTTATCATGGACACTGTAGTCAGGTACAGGTCATTTATCATGGACACTGAGGTCAGGTACATGTAATTTATCATGGACACTGTAGTCAGGTACAGGTCATTGATCATGGACACTGAGGTCAGGTATAGGTCATTGATCATGGACTGAGGTCAGGTATAGGTCATTGATCATGGACACTGAGGTCAGGTACAGGTCATTGATCATTGACTGTATTGAACACCACATACTGTAGGCCTGAACACCATATATAGACTACTGTAGGACCTGAATTGAACAACACATACAGTGGGGTAAAAAAAGTATTTAGTCAGCCACCAATTGTGCAAGTTCTCCCACTTAAAAAGATGAGAGAGGCCTGTAATTTTCATCATAGGTACACTTCAACTATGACAGACAAAATGAGAAAAAAAATCCAGAAAATCACATTGTAGGATTTTTTATGAATTTATTAGCAAATTATGGTGGAAAATAAGTATTTGGTCAATAACAAAAGTTTATCTCAATACTTTGTTCTATACCCTTTGTTGGCAATGACAGAGATCAAACATTTTCTGTAAGTCTTCACAAGGTTTTCACACACTGTTGCTGGTATTTTGGCCCATTCCTCCATGCAGATCTTTCTAGAGCAGTGATGTTTTGGGGCTGTTGCTGGGCAACACAGACTTTCAACTCTCTCCAAAGATTTTCTATGGGGTTGAGATCTGGAGACTGGCTAGGCCACTCCAGGACCTTGAAATGCTTCTTACGAAGCCACTCCTTCGTTGCCCGGGCGGTGTGTTTGGGATCATTGTCATGCTGAAAGACCCAGCCACGTTTCATCTTCAATGCCCTTGCTGATGGAAGGAGGTTTTCACTCAAAATCTCACGATACATGGCCCCATTCATTCTTTCCCTTACACGGATCAGTCATCCTGGTCCCTTTGCAGAAAAACAGCCCCAAAGCATGATGTTTCCACCCCCATGCTTCACAGTAGGTAAGGTGTTCTTTGGATGCAACTCAGCATTCTTTGTCCTCTAAACACGACGAGTTGAGTTTTTACCAAAAAGTTCTATTTTGGTTTCATCTGACCATATGACATTCTCCCAATCTTCTTCTGGATCATCCAAATGCTCTGTAGCAAACTTCAGACGGGCCTGGACATGTACTGGCTTAAGCAGGGGGACACGTCTGGCACTGCAGGATTTGAGTCCCTGGCGGTGTAGTGTGTTACTGATGGTAGGCTTTGTTACTTTGGTCCCAGCTCTCTGCAGGTCATTCCCTAGGTCCCCGGTGTGGTTCTGGGATTTTTGCTCACCGTTCTTGTGATCTTTTTGACCCCACGGGGTGAGATCTTGCGTGGAGCCCCAGATCGAGGGAGATTATCAGTGGTCTTGTATGTCTTCCATTTCCTAATAATTGCTCCCACAGTTGATTTCTTCAAACCAAGCTGCTTACCTATTGCAGATTCAGTCTTCCCAGCCTGGTGCAGGTCTACAATTTTGTTTCTGGTGTCCTTTGACAGCTCTTTGGTCTTGGCCCTAGTGGAGTTTGGAGTGTGACTGTTGGAGGTTGTGGACAGGTGTCTTTTATACTGATAACAAGTTCAAACAGGTGCCATTAATACAGGTAACGAGTGGAGGACAGAGGAGCCTCTTAAAGAAGAAGTTACAGGTCTGTGAGAGCCAGAAATCTTGCTTGTTTGTTATTGACCAAATACTTATTTTCCACCATAATTTGCTAATAAATTCATTAAAAATCCTACAATGTGATTTTCTGGATTTTTTTTCTCATTTTGTCTGTCATAGTTGAAGTGTACCTATGATGAAAATTACAGGCCTCTCTCATATTTTTAAGTGGGAGAACTTGCACAATTGGTGGCTGACTAAATACTTTTTTGCCCCATTGTATAGACTACTGTAGACCTGTATTTAACACCTCATATAGACTACTGTAGGCCTGCATTGAACACCACATATAGACTACTGTAGGCCTCATTGAACACCACATATAGACTACTGTAGGCCTCATTGAACACCACATATAGACTACTGTAGGCCTCATTGAACACCACATATAGACTACTGTAGGCTATATAATAGAAATCAAAAGCTATTTCCATGTGAAAATGTTATGGGATTTGCTCCATTGGTTTTGTTGGTAGGAGTTGGGACTAGTAACTGAAAATTTGCTGAATCGAATCCCCGAGCTGACAAGGTAAAAAAATCTGTCGTTCTGCCCCTGAGCAAAATGGTTAACCCAGTGTTCCCCGGGCGCCGATGACGTTGATGTCGATTAAGGCAGCCCCCCCCCCGAACCTCTCTGATACAGAGGGGTTGGGTTAAATGCAGGAAGACACACCTCTCTGATTCAGAGGGGTTGGGTTAAATGCAGGAAGACACACCTCTCTGATTCAGAGGGGTTGGGTTAAATGCAGGAAGACACACCTCTCTGATACAGAGGGGTTGGGTTAAATGCAGGAAGGACACATTTCAGTTGAATACATTCAGTTGTACAACTGACTATGTCTCCCCCCTTTCCCTTTCCCTATATTATGCTCAAATAGCCACAATAGTCTATAGGCTACTGTCTCATATTGTAAGGGTACAGCCTCAGTGTTCACTGTAAACACACACCAGAAGTTGCACAAAACATTCACATTTCCACTCACAAGACCTCCAGTTTTTTCAGTGCTCTCAAACATGGCTGATTTTGTCTATGATTAGATGTGGTGATGATTAGTGGGGGGAAAAAGCCCCCTGAACAGTCAAACACATTTCCTTCTGGGATATGAGTTTCAGCCTGTGATCATGGTTATAATGATACCTGTAATCAGTGATAAGCATGTGTTCTCAACTACCAATAACGTTTATTGAACAGTAATACATTGATCAGCTTCATAGACGTTGTATGTTTTTTTTGTGTGTTTTTTTTACAATGCCACAATATCTAACACAATGTAGAAGATGGGGGAAAGGAATGTGTGTGTGTGTGTGTGTGTGTGTGTGTGTGTGTGTGTGTGTGTGTGTGTGTGTGTGTGTGTGTGTGTGTGTGTGTGTGTGTGTGTGTGTGTGTGTGTGTGTGTGTCTGTGTGTGTGTGTGTGTGTGTGTGTGTGTCTGTGTGTGTGTGTGTGTGTGTGTGTGTGTGTGTGTGTGTGTGTGTGTGTGTGTGTGTGTGTATGCGTGTGTGTGTGTCTTACTGGCTGACTGTGAGAAAACTGTCCCTATGTCAGCTGGTGAAACTGAGTGGTAGAAAAGCCCAAAAAGTGTCAAGGTCAGATAAAGCTGTGTTTCAGTCATCTTGTCTTCCACTGACTCTCTAACCCTGACCAAACACATGCATGTCCAAGCTTGCTGCTTTGCCTGGTGCTGTGTCTGACTACCAGCTAACTGACAGACACAGCAGTAGGCCTATGGCAGCAGGACTAGCCTGTTGGTTATTCAATTATTTGTTACTATCTTTTTCCAGGTAGGGGGCCCGATTCCGACCCGAGTTAAGAGTGTGCACAAATGGAACGTTATTCCCTTTTTAGTGCATTTTCTCTCTACGTAGATTCTGAGGTTGAACTTAAGCATGAGAACAAGCATACTATTCACCTGCTATTCACCTGCTATTCACCTGGAGGGGGGGGGGGGGGGGGGGGGGGGTGTCTACAGACAAACTGTATTCTGACCTTGACTTAATTCCCTCATAATTCCACCACCTTTATGAATGATGATGAAACGAAGAATTAGGTCAATCTTTCAGGTTCCAAGTGGAACAAAATCTACGTTCTTTTTTTTTACGATAGAAATAACACACCTGTAATTTACAAATTGATAAGATCTATTGATAAGATCTATTGATAAGAGCTATTGATAAGATCTATTGATAAGAGCTATTGATAAGAGCTATTGATAAGAGTTATTGATAAGAGCTATTGGTAAGATCTATTGATAAGAGCTATTGATAAGATCTATTGATAAGAGCTATTGATAAGAGCTATTGGTAAGAGCTAGGTAACTGAGTAAACCGATTGGATCAGGGGATTTGTTAATATAAATAACAAATTGTTTCAGATCTATTTTACCTTCTGATGGAGACAAATGTGACAGCAGTCATAGGATGACTGGACCGTAATCATCCATGATTAGTGATTATCAGGGTAGATTTATAGGACTATTGATTAACTCCTATTTCACACAAATCTCACCTTCCAATATTTCAATGGATTGAACAATTGAAAATGTCAACTTTCAGGATCAATCAAACCACTATGTTTTATTCACCAATATATTTTGTATGTAAAGGCTCAAACCTGTTTTTATTATTATTCATAAATAGATTCCTAACTCTAAAAAAATATACAATATTTTTTTATTTGACTTTTATTTAACTACCAATTGGTGCTGAATAGGGGATGAATATGTATGTATTTACATGGCTTTCTATCATTTATACATAATATTCTGAACTGTTCTCTCCAATTGAAGGTACAACATTTTTTATTTAACAAATGTACTGAAAACCCTTTTGAATGAAAACTCCACCAGAAAATGTGTTTCCCAGCAAGTGGGAGGGTTTTCAATGGTTGAATTAAATGTATTCAGCTAACCAGGCCTCCAAAAGCCGTTCACACCTCCATACAGTAAGTCTGAAAACCAACTACTAAGAAGTACATAGGAAAGGTGTACATCTTCTGAGTCTGAATTAGGCGCTAACATTTTCCTTTCACTTTGCACGCCCTATAATCCCGTTTCAATCCCACATGACACTAGAAACCAATCACAGCCTAGTCAACTGTAGCCCTGTCCAATCACAACCTTGTCATCGAACCCCTGTCCCTCCCCATTTCTCAGTCAATCAGACTTTGATCCGGTAATATATCTTTACGGTCCCATATGGGTTTTACTTTCACAAAGATAAAGACACAGTGCCTTTTATTAGTTTAGCAGATAGTCTGATTAATTACATCAGACCATTGAAAACCGTGTTGTTCCTATGCAACGCTGGCATTCATAACGGTGAATTTGAAATTGCGGAAACCCTCGATCACAGGCCTACTTTTAAATGAAGACAAAAACTGATTTTCTACATATACTTGACTATTCTGGATATATTTTGACTGAAAATAGTCATTGGTGTCCTGTAGGCAAAATATTTGCCCGAGAAAATGTAGCCTGACATTTGTGAGAAAAATAAAGGTTTGAGTGAATGTTAAAATAAGAATAAGGTGAAATTAAGGTGCGATTTTCGATTAATATTTTTGTGGTTGGTACTCTTGTCGTAATAAAAATATAATACAAGGTAGGCTATATTATAATTCATAATATGAAAAAAATATATAAATATAGCTTATTTCTTAAAGAAACAAGTCGTTTACATTTCTGATACTACTCTCCGTATAATTATGTTATATTCATATTAAATTCAATACAAAGATTCAACCATTTTAATGCCAACCACATTTATGTTTGGTGAAAAAAAGACCTAATTCCATTTTCACTTTGATTTTAAAACGTGTGGATGGATGACAGAAACTGCAAACTTGGTCTTATGCAGTGGCGTAAAGTACTTACGTGGTTAAGTAAAAATAAGTAAATCATTTTGGATCTTTTACCTCACTACTTTCATAGAGAGAATTATGTATTTTTTATTCCAAACATTTTCCCTGACACCCAAAAGTACTAGCAGGACAGGAAAATGGTCTAATTCACGCACTTAAAGAGACCCTGGTCGTCCCTACTGCCTGGCAGACTCACTAAACACAAATGCTTTGTTTGTACATGTTTGAGTGTTGGAGCCCCTGGCTATCCGTCAATAACAAAAACAAGACAATTCTGCGGTCTGATTTGCTTAATATAAGGACTTTGAAATAATTTATACTTTTAATTTGACTTAGGATACTTAAGTATATTTTAGTATTAACATGTACTTTTGGTACATAAGTATATTTAAAACCAAATACTTTTTTACTTTTAGCAAGTAGCAGTTCACTGGCTGACTTTCTCTTTTATTTGAGTAATTTTCTAATAAAATATCTTTACTTTTACTCAAGTATGACAATTGGGAACTTTTTCCCAACAAAGTCAAAAAATTGAATCAACAAAAGATTTAACGTTAATTATTATTTGTGGTATAAAGATGATTTATATCACTGGATATTAGGCCACGTCTTCCTCTTGACGACAGAATTTGTGGACATGTCAATCAAAAATGCTGTATTTATGTTGTCTTTAAATGGAAAGGTCTAGAATCTATCAAAAAAAAGATGAATGACAATGGACAGCAGGAAAGCGTAATGTTCAGAATCTAAATTATATAGGCCTTTCACTCACTGCACGGGGCTCGTAGTATTCCTAGGCTGCTGCTTCCTAGAAAGGTGACAAATACATTTCCATAAACGATAGGTTAAATTTGAGCTTCATCTTTCTCCATTGGGTTATTTGTATTGTGTTACGTGCATTGTGATATGTTCTATTATGGAGAGAAATCACTGTGATGTCACGGATGGAAGACTGTTTTTGTTTTTTTGTTTTTAACTATTTATTTTATCTCCTATGTAGGCCTAAAAAAAGACTTTTTCAGCTATCGAGCTCCACCCTTATACTAGATGGATGAATTAAGGTCACTAAGTTAAGGAACTCCCCTCACCTGGTTGTCTAGGTCTTACTTGAAAGAAAAAACTAAAACCTGCAGATACTCTGCCTTCCGTGGAATGAGTTTGACACCTGCTATAAAGTCCTGCCCATGCTGTGTTAATCACGCAGCCCAATTCTGATCTGATTGGTCAAAAGACCAATTAGTGGAAGAAGATGAGCCAATCAGAGGCAGGTTTGGGGGGGCGGGTTTGGGGAGGTTCGACGGAGTTGGGACGTCCCAAGGATCCCGTTTATACATTTCCGAGGTTCAATTGCAGAGCGTTGTGAGAAAAGTTGCCAGTTTCAGGTGGGGACGAATCGCAAAGGAAGCAGAGGAGCGACTGGCACCGCACGGCACGGACGGACAAATTAGAACAAAAGAGGGGAAAAGTATATTGTCAAGAAAGTGATAACGTAACGTTTTATAATTTTTTATTTAGAAAAACTGAAACATTAGACAAACAGTAGTGTTTTAAAACTATCTCGGTGAGATGCTGTTTCGTTTTGCCTAAAACAACTCTAATCCAGCAATCATAACCCAAAATAATAATTTGAGTTGGTGTAAAGTCTCAGGAAAAGTACACAATGGCGAAATCTAAGAACTTTGGAATCGACGCGCTGTTGGCGCACCGGGTGGACCGAGACAGCTCCCCGGGACTGTGTTCTGAGGACAACCCATTCTCGTGCCGCCGGTCGGAGACCCAATCCCAGCGGAGGACCACCAGCGGTATCCACATTCAGACCGGGATTATCCCCAAACAGGGTCTATTGAATTTATCTCACCAGGGACTGACCCAGCTGTCTCAGGGGGCCATCCCTGGAATGTATCCCACCCACATGTACCCTGTCGCGGCTCTGAGTGGCCAGCACACAGCCTTCGCCTATCCCAGTTTCGCCCAGCCGTACCCGGAGCACCTAAGGGCAGCAGTTATGGCTGGGTTTCCGCTAGAACACTGGATTAGAGCTGGAATGATGATGCCAAGACTCGGAGACTATGGTGGCAAGTAGCTTTCAGGCGTCTCATTAGTCATTCTTTGAACATAATTGGTGTCTCTCTCTACCACTGTTCATAATAGCTATAAAATATATTGTGTGAAAATAAAGTAGTTGTAAATAAATTATTGAAACAGAATGTTGTCTCTTGCTTATTAAACCTAATTACTGTATTGGTGCTGCATATTTTCGGTATATTTTAATTTAATTATTTAGCCGTTATAATTTCGTTGAACAATATGTCGAATTTACTACATTGTAGGAGGACTCATGAAATAAATAAATACAATATTATTTTCATGTCTTAGATCTTGCTCTTCTTTTTCTGAATTAATTAAAAAATAATGGATTTGTAAATTATTCGTTTTAAATGCAGATATTATCTAGAATAAGCAGTCAAAACACATAAATTGTCATTACATCTTTCAGGTGATCTTTACTCCTGAACCATAATCATGTCTCTTTGTCTGTCATGATTTACCTTTAGTCATAAATAACATTTTAATTAATAGGCGATAGCCAGGTGTGAGATTATTATTATTATTATTACAATATACAATAAAGAAACACCTGATGCAATATGTCCACTTCATCAACAAAGTCCCGCTATTGAAATTTTCATTAATTTAATGGCATTCTGTTGAGTTTTATAGCCCTGCTAAAGCCATATCACCGTGTCCTCAGGCCAACTGTAAACCAAAGTCCAATAAAACTGATATCATCAGAAAGGGCGGCTTTTAAAGATGAAAATGTTTATATCTCAGCCCCATCATCCTCCCGTACAGAAGAGCAAGAACCTGAAATAAATGTGACATAAATAAACCATAGATTATTATCATTATAACTATTTTATAATAACTATTATTATTATTATTAGTAGTAGTAGTAGTAGTAGTAGTAGTAATAGTTTAACATGTGATAATAACCTCTCTCTCATGGTCTCCACTCCAGCCTCTTCTCAGGCCAGTCTGATGGGGAAGTGTCGTAGGCCCAGAACAGCCTTCACCAGTCAACAGCTACTACAGCTGGAGAACCAGTTTAAACGCAACAAATACCTGTCCAGACCTAAACGCTTTGAGGTGGCCACCTCTCTCGTGCTCACAGAGACACAGGTGAGCATGATGATGATCCCTGAACTCATTTTCCATCCTTTTTTTTTTTTTGTGCAATTGTGTGAAAATATTATTATTTTATGTGTCAGGGACCATGCACAATAAATATTGCTCCAGATTTAGCTACATAGCTCATATCCATCTGCAGTCCCATAGAGATAACAGTTGGATAAATGTTTATTCATGCCGTAAATCTTTAGACCCACTGAAATGAGCCGCAGGTTGTTTTGAGTGACATGTTTATCCCGGTGTTACTGTCGTGTTTCAGTTCTGACGTTGTGTTCTGGTTCCGTTCAGGTGAAGATCTGGTTCCAGAACAGGCGGATGAAGTGGAAGCGGAGCCGCAAGGCCAAGGAGCAGGCAATCAAGGGCCAAGGTGACTCCGACTGTCCTCACGGGGGGAAGCAGGGCAGCAATACCGGGTCTGGAGACACCCGTAACTCTGGTACCCCGGACGATGAAGATGAGGAGGATCTGGAAGCAGGGGAAGAAGATGATGCGTTAAGTGCTGATACCGTAGGAGCTGGAGTGGGTTTAGTGTCTCGCCCTACACATTTCCTGAGGCACACTGCGACAGAGCTCAGCTATAGTTCTCATGGTTCCTACTCAGACAATGAACTAGAGGACAGTGGGCCTGAACTGGAGAGAAGGGTTGGGGTGGGGTTATGAGGACAGTAGGCCTGGACTGGAGAGAAGGGTTGGGGTGGGGTTATGAGGACAGTAGGCCTGGACTGGAGAGAAGGGTTGGGGTGGGGTTATGAGGACAGTAGGCCTGGACTGGAGAGAAGGGTTGGGGTGGGGTTATGAGGACAGTAGGCCTGGACTGGAGAGAAGGGTTGGGGTGGGGTTATGAGGACAGTAGGCCTGGACTGGAGAGAAGGATTGGGTTGGGGTTATGAGGACAGTAGGCCTGGACTGGAGAGAAGGGTTGGGGTGGGGTTATGAGGACAGTAGGCCTGGACTGGAGAGAAGGGTTGGGGTGGGGTTATGAGGAGAGTGGGCCTGGACTGGAGAGAAGGGTTGAGGTGGAGTTATGAGGACAGTAGACCTGGACTGGAGAGAAGGGTTGGGGTGGGGTTATGAGGACAGTGGGCCTGGACTGGAGAGAAGGGTTGGGGTGGGGTTATGAGGACAGTGGGCCTGGACTGGAGAGAATGGTTGGGGTGGGGTTATGTGGACAGTAGGCCTGGACTGGAGAGAAGGGTTGGGGTGGGGTTATGTGGACAGTAGGCCTGGACTGGAGAGAAGGGTTGGGGTGGGGTTATGAGGACAGTGGGCCTGGACTGGAGAGAAGGGTTGGGGTGGGGTTATGAGGACAGTGGGCCTGGACTGGAGAGAAGGGTTGGGGTGGGGTTATGAGGACAGTGGGCCTGGACTGGAGAGAAGGGTTGGGGTGGGGTTATGAGGACAGTGGGCCTGGACTGGAGAGAAGGGTTGGGGTGGGGTTATGAGGACAGTGGGCCTGGACTGGAGAGAAGGGTTGGGGTGGGGTTATGAGGACAGTGGGCCTGGACTGGAGAGAAGGGTTGGGGTGGGGTTATGAGGACAGTAGGCCTGGACTGGAGAGAAGGATTGGGTTGGGGTTATGAGGACAGTAGGCCTGGACTGGAGAGAAGGGTTGGGGTGGGGTTATGAGGACAGTGGGCCTGGACTGGAGAGAAGGGTTGGGGTGGGGTTATGAGGACAGTGGGCCTGGACTGGAGAGAAGGGTTGGGGTGGGGTTATGAGGACAGTGGGCCTGGACTGGAGAGAAGGGTTGAGGTGGGGTTATGAGGACAGTGGGCCTGGACTGGAGAGAAGGGTTGGGGTGGGGTTATGAGGACAGTAGGCCTGGACTGGAGAGAAGGGTTGGGGTGGGGTTATGAGGACAGTGGGCCTGGACTGGAGAGAAGGGTTGGGGTGGGGTTATGAGGACAGTAGGCCTGGACTGGAGAGAAGGGTTGGGGTGGGGTTATGAGGACAGTGGGCCTGGAGAGAAGGGTTGGGGTGGGGTTATGAGGACAGTGGGCCTGGAGAGAAGGGTTGGGGTGGGGTTATGAGGACAGTGGGCCTGGAGAGAAGGGTTGGGGTGGGGTTATGAGGACAGTGGGCCTGGAGAGAAGGGTTGGGGTGGGGTTATGAGGACAGTGGGCCTGGACTGGAGAGAAGGGTTGGGGTGGGGTTATGAGGACAGTGGGCCTGGACTGGAGAGAAGGGTTGGGGTGGGGTTATGAGGACAGTGGGCCTGGACTGGAGAGAAGGGTTGGGGTGGGGTTATGAGGAGAGTGGGCCTGGACTGGAGAGAAGGGTTGGGGTGGGGTTAGGAGGACAGTGGGCCTGGACTGGAGAGAAGGGTTGGGGTGGGGTTATGAGGAGAGTGGGACTGGACTGGAGAGAAGGGTTGGGGTGGGGTTATGAGGAGAGTGGGCCTGGACTGGAGAGAAGGGTTGGGGTGGGGTAATGAGGACAGTGGGCCTGGACTGAAGAGAAGGGTTGGGGTGGGGTTATGAGGACAGTAGGCCTGGACTGGAGAGAAGGGTTGGGGTGGGGTTATGAGGACAGTGGGCCTGGACTGGAGAGAAGGGTTGGGGTGGGGTTATGAGGACAGTAGGCCTGTCCTCATAACCACTATATGGGTAATAGGGTGCCATTCAGGATGTAAACAACATTTTCTCCACACTCACCAGCAGGTATTATCATCAACAGTCATGACTAGTGATGAAGACTGAGAATGTTATCCAAAGTAGGCTACTACTAACTACTCACCTCATCTGTGGCCCTAAGACATTCAGCAATGAGTGGGTATAACACCTCAGCTGTGGCCCTAAGACATTCAGCAATGAGTTGTTACAAATAGTTATTATTTTTATGCTCCTCGTAGTTTTCTCTCTATCAAAACACAAAACGTGTGACATTTGTCCATTCCTGTCATAGTTGTGTGTCCAAAAACACCTCTTGTTTAACCATTTTCATTACATTCAACAAGGATACCAACAATGACACCATTTTGTGTTTGTATTTATTACGGATCCTGGGTTCGAGCGAAATAAAGGCGGTTATACCATGTTAAAAACATCACAATACATTCATAACAGATTTCACAACACATTAAGTCCACTAAGCTATTTTCTTTCATACATCCACCCAACGTTTTGTCATACTTTCACTGCCAATATTGGCCCTGAATAGCACTGTTTGTCAACAACAACAAAAAAACTCTCACAAAAAAAAAAAAGATTGCATGCATCCAATATTGTATTTGAGGTAACATGTTGGAATTTTTTGGATGACATTTACTGCAGTGGTCTAAATCGGGGCCAGAGGGATTCTGGGTAGTCTGAAACAAATCTACTTTGAAACAAAAGTATACATCTCACACACATAGTTGTGGGTTTAACAAAAAGATGACGTCTGCACCATGTCAGATATAGAGTTCAAATGTATTCCATTTTGAGTTTGCATCCCAATATTACACTTTATCTACATCACATAAGTTGAAATATAACCTTTGGACATAGAAACACCGAATTTTCAAGCGTATTTAAAATTAAAATGTATTGTGACATTTTTTTAATGACATTCCACCCATGTGGCCACTAGAGGGCAATTTGGTAATTTGACCGCAGGAAAGGGATGTAAAAAAACAACAACAAAAAAACAAAACAAACATGATCATTTTAACGCAACTTAACGAAGCCGACCCAACCTAAGCCAACTCTGAACAAGATATGAACTGTTGCTTTAACACTAAGGTGTGAATGACTGTATACACCTCTCCATTACTCATATTGGCATTATAAAATCATCCCCTGAACCTTGCATTATCTAGGTAAATCGCTAATTATATTCTGTCATGTTATGATGTTATTTAAACACTTTTGATTTCTAAGTCATATATTTAATGTTACACTAGGTGCTCTTATGTTGCTTTTTCAATGTTGTCGATGTGAAGAAAAATAATAACAAAATAAAAAGAGTACTCATGAATGCAATGTTGTAATTGCAAAACCTCAAACAGGAGTGACTCCTAACCTTTCTTCCTATTCTACTTCAGTCAGAATCTATGATTATTATTATTTGACCCTGCTGGTCATTTATGAACATTTGAACATCTTGGCCTTGTTCTGTTATAATCTCCACCCGGCACAGCCAGAAGAGGACTGGCCACCCCTCATAGCCTGGTTCCTCTCTAGGTTTCGGCCTTTCTAGGGAGTTTTTCCTAGCCACCGTGCTTCTACATCTGCATTGCTTGCTGTTTGGGGTTTTAGGCCGGGTTTCTGTACAGCACTTTGAGATATCAGCTGATGTACGAAGGGCTATATAAATAAATTTGATTTGATATAGTATTTATTAATTTACTGTATGTCATTTTACATTTTTATAGGAAGAAATTATACACATGAAATATTCTGTTTATTATCTTAAATGACTACTCAAGCTCCTATTTTAAGTAGACCTATTGCAAAAGATTAGAATTTCCTTGTGTATTCTGCAGTGACGTAAGGCAACAGGCTAATCTAAGAAGGGTCCCGGTGTTACACATTGAAATGCACGTCCACTCTCTTCATCACCACCAGCGCCAGTCCACCACTCTCAGGTCTTGTTTAACCTCCAGACGACACAGAAAAGTATTTTAACACCCAAGAGGAATCTACACTGCATAGTAAACACTGTGCTTGGAGAGAGGGACAATTTATGACCATGTCTTTCAAATATGAATTACAGAGGCAGGTTTACTGATAAGTCAAATAATTAAATTAATGAACGGGAAGTAAAAAAAAAAAAAAAAAAAAAACGGAAATCTCCTGATGGTGATGTCAGCAAGCCCATTTAATTCGTGGAAAAGTAAATTATGGTTATCTCAGAGTAAATGGAACTTTACTAGGAGCAGTGTAAGAGGCAATGATTAAATATAATTAAAGAAAAGGGCTGTTGTATATAACCACGACTCCCCCACAAGGTCTCCATCACAGAAGTAGATTGAGATTCTATTTATTGCCCCGTATCCTCCATCTACCGGCGCTCTGGGTCACCAGGCTGCTCATTATTACGCTCACCTGTCACCACCGTTACGCCTCATCAGACTCACCTGGACTCCATCACCTTGTTGATTACCTTCCCTATATCTGTCACTCCCTTTGGCTTCTTCTCCAGGCGTTATTGTTCCTGTTCCGTTGTTTCGTGTCTGTACGCTGCTCGTGTTTCTTGGTTTTTGTCGTTAAATTATACCCTTCCTGTACTTGCTTCCCGACTCTCAGCGTAGTTACACCTTAAATGTCTATGGTCCACACTCTCCAATAACATGTTCATCTTGTGATCGAATGCTTTTCCCCTCCCCTTCATTCGTCACATATTGAGGAAATTAATTATAAAATGTTAATGTTTTTCCCCTCATTCATAAGGAACATTTCACAGGCACATATTTTTCAATTGCAACTATAGTCTGTGTCTGTATGAAGACTTACCAGTAAATGATGTATGATCCCCAGCAGAAAGGCTGCAGAAAAAAAAGAATAACGCATTTCGCAAACGAATTACAACTGTCCCTCTCAGGTGCCGTCGTTGCTATGGAGACAAATATTCTGTCCTAAAATTGAAACTGGAGTATCCTTACCCCGGCATAAATAGTGAATTAAATGTTTATTGTATCGTATTATATTTAAATGAGGTATGTCTATGTTATATTTAAGATTATACAAAAAATTAAATGGCTGTAAATTCTTGTCCAAAATATAGTCAGTCAGTGGTGTAACTTTTACTTGCTAGCTAGCTATAGAACATCTAACCTCATAGCCAGTCTAGATTTTATTTGCTGCTATTCGTCTGACAAACTTGTGCGAAAATATACCAATAGTATTGGCTTGAGTGTTCGCAAACAAAACGATAGGTTTTACAACACACCCTTTCAATGGGTTGGTTTTGTAATCTCAGCAGCACGACCTAGTAAAATACACCTTGTGGTTTGACCAATCAGCAAGTTGTGGTCTACCTAAATATGGACGGATTTCATTAGTAGTCACTCCTACTGCTTATTCCCCCTCGTGCCTACTTGCCTAGTCATATCACTTAAGTAATCACTCCTACTGCTTATTCCCCCCCGTGCCTACCTGCCTAGTCATATCACTTAAGTAATCATTCCTACTGCTTATTCCCCCTCGTGCCTACTTGCCTAGTCATATCACTTAAGTAATCACTCCTACTGCTTATTCCCCCCTCGTGCCTACTTGCCTAGTCATATCACTTAAGTAATCACTCCTACTGCTTATTCCCCCTCGTGCCTACCTGCCTAGTCATATCACTTAAGTAATCATTCCTACTGCTTATACCCCCTCGTGCCTACTTGCCTAGTCATATCACTTAAGTAATCACTCCTACTGCTTATACCCCCTCGTGCCTACTTGCCTAGTCATATCACTTAAGTAATCACTCCTACTGCTTATTCCCCCTCGTGCCTACTTGCCTAGTCATATCACTTAAGTAATCACTCCTACTGCTTATACCCCCTCGTGCCTACTTGCCTAGTCATATCACTTAAGTCAATAGGAATTGGAAGGCGTTATAAATCCACAGACTGTTTTCTTTTCGTGATGTTAAAGGGAGGAAAGATATATATATATTTTTTGTACAGTGGTTTTAAATAGGCTGACATGGCAGATGACATCACATCTGAATGGGTTGGGGAATTTACAGTGAACACATATGCACTGAGTGTACAAAACATTAAGAACACCTGCTCTTTCCGTGACATTGATGGACCAGGTGAATCCAGGTGAAAGCTATTATCCCTTGTTGATGTCATTTTTTTTTCAATCCACTTCAAATCAGTGTGGATGAAAAGGAGGAGACGTTTTAAAGAAGGGATTTTTTTAAGCCTTGAGACAATTGAGACATGAATTGTATATGTCTGCCTTTCAGAGGGTGAATGGGTAAGACAACATACCGAAGTGCCTTTGAACGGGGTACGGTAGTAGGTGCCAGGCGCACCGGTTTGAGTCAAGAACAGCAACATTACTGGGGTTTTCATACAGTTTCCTTTGTGTATCAAGAATGGTCCATCACCCAAAGGTCATACAGCCAACTTGATACAACTGTGGGGAGCAATGAAGTCAACATGATACGTTATAATATGCTTTCGACACCTTGTAGTCCATACCCTGACACCTTGTAGTCCATACCCTGACACCTTGTAGTCCATACCCTGACACCTTGTAGTCCATACCCTGACACCTTGTAGTCCATACCCTGACACCTTGTAGTCCATACCCTGACACCTTGTAGTCCATACCCTGACACCTTGTAGTCCATATCCTGACACCTTGTAGTCCATATCCTGACACCTTGTAGTCCATATCCTGACACCTTGTAGTCCATACCCTGACACCTTGTAGTCCATACCCTGACACCTTGTAGTCCATATCCTGACACCTTGTAGTCCATATCCTGACACCTTGTAGTCCATACCCTGACACCTTGTAGTCCATACCCTGACACCTTGTAGTCCATATCCTGACACCTTGTAGTCCATACCCTGACACCTTGTAGTCCATACCCTGACACCTTGTAGTCCATATCCTGACACCTTGTAGTCCATACCCTGACACCTTGTAGTCCATATCCTGACACCTTGTAGTCCATATCCTGACACCTTGTAGTCCATACCCTGACACCTTGTAGTCCATACCCTGACACCTTGTAGTCCATACCCTGACACCTTGTAGTCCATACCCTGACACCTTGTAGTCCATACCCTGACACCTTGTAGTCCATATCCTGACACCTTGTAGTCCATAACCTGACACCTTGTAGTCCATACCCTGACACCTTGTAGTCCATACCCTGACACCTTGTAGTCCATACCCTGACACCTTGTAGTCCATACCCTGACACCTTGTAGTCCATATCCTGACACCTTGTAGTCCATACCCTGACACCTTGTAGTCCATATCCTGACACCTTGTAGTCCATACCCTGACACCTTGTAGTCCATACCCTGACACCTTGTAGTCCATACCCTGACACCTTGTAGTCCATACCCTGACGAACTGAGGATGTTCTGAGGGCAAAAAGGGGGGTGGTTCCAAATGTTAGACATGTCTTCCGAATGTTTGGTATTCTCAGTGTACGTACGTTATAACACATTACATGATTGAACATACCTGAAAGTAGCCTGTCGCTAGATTCTCTGTGTCTGTTGACTCACTGTGGTAAAGATGAAAAGGTAGGAAGGCGTATTTATTAAGCTATTGTTGCAATTAGTTGCTTTTAATAACATACGTTTTGATTCATTGATAGCATAGCCAATGAGTCAGACTCTGAGAAGCTCTGTCACTAGTCGGCTCTTGCTGACAATGCTTTGAATAAAAGCTATTCAAACAGCACCCACTGGTGGTGTAACGGATGTGAACTGGCTAGCTAGTTAGCGGTGGTGCTGGTGTAACGGATGTGAACTGGCTAGCTAGTTAGCGGTGGTGGTGGATGTGAACTGGCTAGCTAGTTAGCGGTGGTGCGCGCTAATAGCGTTTCAATCAGTGACTTCACTTGCTCTGAGACCTTGAAGTAGTTGTTCCCCTTGCTCTGCATAGGGCCGTGGCTTTTGCGGCGCGAAGGGGTAACAATGCTTAGTGGGTGTCAGCTGTCTATGTGTGCAGAGGGTCCCTGGTTCAAGCCCAGGTAGGGGTGAGGAGAGGGACGGAAGCTATACTGTTACAGTGGCACCATGCATAAACAACATGTAGGGACGTAAGTTTGTGTCCTTGCCCATCATTACAGTCAGCAGTGTTTAGCAGACTTGGTTGTCCTTCTTAGTCCATTTACCTCAGCGGCATTGTCTTGTTGGCCCCATTGTGAAGGCATCAACCCACGTCACTATTATTCTGCTGAGAGATTTAGACTCCTGCAGACATTTTACTGAATGTCTGCAGTTATCCTCAGTCCATGTGTATCCATTTTAAATGCACATGACAGCGAGCAGCAGCACCAATTTTTCTCTCTCTGTGTCCCCCAGGGCCCAGGCTCTGCAGTGGTCAGGGGAGCTCCTTCATGGCCCAGGCCTTGCAGTGGTCAGGGGAGCTCTCCCAGGGCCCAGGCTCTGCAGTGGTCAGGGGAGCTCCCCCATAGCCCAGGCTCTGCAGCATTCAGGGGAGCTCTCCCAGGGCCCAGGCTCTGCAGTGGTCAGAGGAGCTCTCCCAGGGCCCAGGCTCTGCAGCATTCAGGGGAGCTCTCCCAGGGCCCAGGCTCTGCAGAATTCAGGGGAGCTCTCCCAGGGCCCAGGCTCTGCAGCATTCAGGGGAGCTCCCCCAGGTCCCAGGCCCTGCAGTGGTCAGGGGAGCTCTCCAGGGCCCAGGCCCTGCAGCATTCAGGGGAGCTCTCCCAGGGCCCAGGCCCTGCAGCGTTCAGGGGAACTCCCCCAGGGCTCAGGCCCTGCAGCGTTCAGGGGAACTCCCCCAGGGCCCAGCAGGGGAGCTCTCCCAGGGCCCAGGCCCTGCAGTGGTCAGGGGAGCTCTCCCAGGGCCCAGGCCCTACAGCATTCAGGGAAGCCCCAGAGGAAGATGTCCTCCCAGAGTAGCTGTTTTCTGGGGGTGGAGACCTGGGGAAAGCTGAAGTGGGAGGACTGGGAGATGTGAGGGGAGTTCACTAAGACCCTACTGCTAAAAAACACCATAGTAAACTATTAAACTACAGAAACTACGCTTCAGGTTAGTCATCTGTACAGCAGGTACTGTATCTCTCCAGGACAGTGTCTACAATAACACCCTATTCCCTATATAGTGCACTACTTTAGATAGGGCCCTATTCCCTATATAGTGCACTACTTTAGATAGGGCCCTATTCCCTATGTAGTGCACTACTTTCGGCCATAGCCATGTATAACTCTCATACAGTATAGGGTTCCATTTCAGACACAAATAATGGTCAGATAGGACCAGGCGAGGCAGTTATAAGCCCTTGATGTTTGAATAAACGGTGTGGTGTTTAGTAACATTTTGTTTATTTTGCCTTTCTCAGGCTTTCCTGTGCCAAAGCTGTTCACCACCCTGTTTCTTCACATCTCTCTCTCTCTCTTCCCCCTCGTTATGTTCATACAAATATTTACACGTGTTAAGTTTGCTGAAAATAAACGCAGTTGACAGTGAGAGGACGTTTCTTTTTTTTGCTGAGTTTCTATCTGCCTTAACTCTGGTTTTGGGGTGGGTTGGATTTTGGTAGGAGATCCGTGTGTGTTCTGCCCTCTACCTGTTCTGTGCTATCTGTATGTTTTTTTAAAGGCCCTGAGACTCAGAGTGGTCCTTCTAGCCGGACACACACATAGTGGTGTGGGGGCTGTGCTTTGGCAAAGTGGGTGGGGTTATTTCTTTCAGCAACAACAAAATAAAGTATAAATATATATTTTTTAAAGGCCCTGAGACCTGAGTGGTCCTTCTAGCCAGACACACATCTCCCATGTTCTCACCAGTCTCTCCACTATTCATGGTGTATGGCTGTATCTTCTGTCGTTGTTCCCTGTAGGAGCCTCCTGGACGAACCTCACGTCAACCACTCTCTGGTGAACAGTATGGCTGAAGCCATGCCCTACTTCACCCAGCTGACACGCTCCTTACACCCATACCCCGTCCCCATCTCTACTACATCCTGATGGCGCTGCCACACCCTAACCCGGGGACAGGGAGGTCCCCCCCCCACCTCCCTGGCTGTCTCTGTGTGTCAACCAGGTGATAGACTGTCTGTCTCTGAGTATCAACCAGGTGATAGACTGTCTGTCTCTGAGTATCAACCAGGTGATAGACTGACTGTCTCTGAGTATCAACCAGGTGATAGACTGACTGTCTCTGAGTATCAACCAGGTGATAGACTGACTGTCTCTGAGTACCAACCAGGTCATAGACTGACTGTCTCTGTGTGTCAACCAGGTCATAGACTGACTGTCTCTGAGTATCAACCAGAACATAGACTGACTGTCTCTGAGTACCAACCAGGTCATAGACTGACTGTCTCTGAGTATCAACAAGGTCATAGACTGACTGTCTCTGTGTATCAACCAGGTCATAGACTGACTGTCTCTCTGTATCAAGCCATCAGGTCATAGACTGTCTGTCTCTCTGTATCAAGCCATCAGGTCATAGACTGACTGTCTCTGTGTGTCAACCAGGTCATAGACTGACTGTCTCTGTGTATCAACCAGGTCATAGACTGACTGTCTCTGTGTGTCAACCAGGTCATAGACTGACTGTCTCTGTTTATCAACCAGGTCATAGACTGACTGTCTCTCTGTATCAAGCCATCAGTTCATAGACTGTCTGTGGATGAGGTGAGGATAAGGTGAGGATAAGAAAGGTTAGGGTTAGAAGGGTGAGGATGAGAAAGTTTAGGGTGAGGTAAGGATGAGACGAGAGGTCCCTGCCCTACTGAATAGTGGGATTAAGACCCAGACAGGGGCAGGGAGACCAATTGAGTTTTAATAGCATCGTCTCTATGTCCCAATCTGCTTTCTGTATCAACTCTAGGCTATACGGATAAATCAGATCCATGCTCAACAAGGAAAGCTTCCTACCGTGTCCATACTGAATGTGCTAATCTCATCCCCAGCCTGTTGTCTCTCGGTAGCAGGTTATGAACGCACTAACTAAATGTGGATGCTACCATGATTACAGATAATCCTGAATGAATCGTGAATAATGATGAGTGAGAAAGTTAGACGCACAGATATCATATCCCCCAAACAATGCTAACCTCCCCTGTTATTGGTAATGGTGAGAGGTCAGATATCATATCCCCAAACAATGCTAACCTCTCCTGTTATTGGTAATGGTGAGAGGTCAGATATCATATCCCCAAACAATGCTAACCTCCCCTGTTATTGTAATGCTGAGAGGTCAGATATCATATCCCCAAGCAATGCTAACCTCCCCTGTTATTGTAATGGTGAGAGGTTAGAGATCATACCCCGAAACAATGCTAACCTCTCCTGTTATTGGTAATGGTGAGAGGTCAGATATCATATCCCCAAACAATGCTAACCTCCCCTGTTATTGTAATGGTGAGAGGTCAGATATCATATCCCCAAAACAATGCTAACCTCCCCTGTTATTGTAATGGTGAGAGGTTAGAGATCATACCCCGAAACAATGCTAACCTCCCCTGTTATTGGTAATGGTGAGAGCTTAACATATCTTGTATATATATATATATATATATATATATATATATATATATATATATATATTATTTATTTGAACCAAATTAAACAAGTGATAGACAACAATACAGATTAAAAACACATTTTTGAAAACGGTGTGCAGGTGTGGTTGGAAGCCCAAGGGCTTATATGAAAACCTCACCACAAAACACTATATCCTATAAATAAGTACATAAGTACAAAAACAGATGACAAAATCTACTAATTATAAATGTATATATTTATTTATCAGTAATCAAGTACACTGTACATCCAGTGTAATACATATACTGTAACTGCTAGATATCCAGCCATCTGTCATCCATCCAGCCATCTGTCATTCAGCCAGCCATCTGTCATCCAGCCAGCCAGCCATCTGTCATCCATCCAGCCATCTGTCATCCAGCCAGCCATCTGTCATCCAGCCAGCCGTCTGTCATCCAGCCACCCATCTGTCATCCAGCCAGCCATCTGTCATCCAGCCAGCCGTCTGTCATCCAGCCACCCATCTGTCATCCAGCCAGCCATCTGTCATCCATCCATCCAGCCAGCCATCTGTCATCCATCCAGCCATCTTTCATCCAGCCAGCCATCTGTCATCCAGCCAGCCAGCCATCTGTCATCCAGCCAACCAGCCATCTGTCATCCATCCAGCCATCTGTCATCCAGCCAGCCATCTGTCATCCATCCAGCCATCTGTCATCTATCCAGCCATCTGTCTTGCATCCATCCAGCCATCTGTCATCCAGCCAGCCATCTGTCATCCAGCCAGCCATCTGTCATCCATCTGTCATCCAGCCAGCCATCTGTCATCCAGCCAGCCAGCCATCTGTCATCCATCCAGCCATCTGTCATCCATCCATCCATCTGTCATCCATCAGCCATCTGCCAGCCAGCCATCTGTCATCCATCCAGCCATCTGTCTTGCATCCAGCCAGCCAACTGTCATCCATCCAGCCAGCCATCTGTCTTGCATCCAGCCAGCCATCTGTCATCCATCCAGCCATCTGTCATCCAGCCAGCCAGCCATCTGTCATCCAGCCATCCAGCCATCTGTCATCCAGCCAGCCAACCATCTGTCATCCAGCCATCCAGCCATCTGTCATCCAGCCATCCTTCTGTCATCCAGCCATCCAGCCATCTGTCATCCAGCCAGCCAGCCATCTGTCATCCAGCCAGCCAGCCATCTCTCATCCAGCCAGCCAGCCATCTCTCATCCAGCCACTGCCCCAGCAATCAGCCATTCAATCAGCCAGGCAGCCAGCCACTGCCCCAGCAGACAGCCATTCAATCAGCCAGGCAGCCAGCCAGCCACTGCCCCAGCAAACAGCCATTCAATCAGCCACTACCCCTGCCCCAGCAGACAGTGGCTAGGTCTTCCTTGAAAAACTAAAAAATGTAATCCATCCACTGCCTGGGACCTACAGGTCAGCTCATAGTTCATCATAGCTCTGTAATGTGCTGGACAACAGTCTCCTATTTCCTGTCTCCTGTCTACTGAGGTGCTGGAGAGCAGCCTCCTATTTCCTGTCTACTGAGGTGCTGGAGGTCAGACGTGAAGGTTTTGTGACCCGGGCGTGAAGGTTTTGTGACCCGGGCGTGAAGGTTTTGTGACCCGGGCGTGAAGGTTTTGTGACCCGGGCGTGAAGGTTTTGTAACCCTGGTGTGAAGGTTTTGTGACCGTGACGTGAAGGTTTTGTGACCCGGGCGTGAAGGTTTTGTGATCCTGAGGTCTTGCTGGCCTACTGCCTGGGTTGTCTACTCGTGGATGAGGACAAATGGCGCCCTCTACTGGTCAGATAATGCCGGTACATGATATGCTTCTCCATCTGCATTGCTTGTTGTGTTTGGGGTTTTAGGCTGGGTTTCTATACAGAACTTTGTGACATCGGCTGATGTAAAAAGGGCTTTATATATACATTTGATTGATATACCAGCAGCTGTGGCACGAACTGTCTGTTCAGGTGACATTGATAGACATCGAGATAATCAATTTAGTTAATCAATTAAATGTTTAGTTCTTGTTAAAAAGAAAAAAACGCTGTATCAGAAGTATCCTTTCAGACTGATACAACGGTTAAATATTACAGACAATTTTACAATGTTTGTTGTTGTTGCCATAACAATACTGAAACTATGAAACACATACAACAACTTGTATAGAAAATGACTTGTGTAGGCACATTAGACGTTCTAATATAACATGTGAGGAGGTCAGTTAGAATCAGTTAAAGTGTCTACATAAAGGGACGTCCGTGATCTTCACATTCCTTCTAGTGCCGGAACGAGGAGCACAAAACACCCTCTCTCCATTCTGTCTCTTCATTCTGTCTCTCATTCACAACTCTCTCCATTCTGTCTCTACATTCTGTCTCTCATTCACAACTCTCTCTCTTTGGGTATTTCTCCTTCGCCAGTCTGATGAAATCCTCTGCACTATCCAGAGACACCAAGCGATCCTTGTAGAGGAGAAGAGAAGAGAGAAGGCATGAGAAGTAAGGAGAGGAGAAAAGGGAGGAGAAGAGAGGAGAAGAGAGGAAAGAAGGAGAAGAGGAGGGAGGAGAGGTGGAGAAGAGAGGATGGAGGAGAAGAGAGGAAATGAGGAGAAGAGAGGAGAGGCGGAGAAGAGAGAATGAGAAGAGAGGAGAACAGAGGAGAGGAAGGAGGAGAGGTGGAGAAGAGAAGAAAGGAGGAGAAGAGAGGATGGAGGAGAAGAGAGAATGAGAAGAGAGGAGAGGGGGAGAACAGAGGAGAGGAGGGAGGAGAGGTGGAGAAGAGAGGAAAGGAGGAGAAGAGAGGAGGGAGGAGGAGAAGACAGGAAAGAAGAGAGAAAACAACAAGTAGACATTAGTAGCTTGAATATTTCTCCCCTTCATTATTGTCCATTAGATTACTCCCCCCCCCCCCCTCCTGGTAAATAGGTGTGTGTGTGTGTGTGTGTGTGTGTGTGTGTGTGTGTGTGTGTGTGTGTGTGTGTGTGTGTGTGTGTGTGTGTGTGTGTGTGTGTGTGTGTGTGTGCGTGCGTGCGTAGCAGTAGGACAGCAGTACCATAACAAAGAGGTATCTGTCTGTGCTAGCCACTCCTCGTGGGAACAAACTAGAGTGGTCCAGAGTGGTCTGTAACAGCTGTCTGGCTCTGTTCAGGTTATCAGATTCACTCAGTGTTGTCTGTAACAGCTGTCTGTTCACCGTCAGGAGCGAGTCAACCTCACGCTGGTAGCCTATAGGGGACACAAGCACCAGTACAAACAACCAGGCCGGAGACGCCACATAGAATCAACAATTAGAATGTTCAACTCAATAATACTGCAACTAAAACATTGTGTTCAGGGGTTGGAAAAAAGCATCGACCCAGTACACAACACAAGCATTGGGCTCCTCAGAATGTTAATATACATCTATGTCAAATGGAGACTGATTTTGCACAGTGCTCTGTTGTTGTGTTTTGTTGAGACGGCTGAAATGAAGGAACACGACAAGAACGATGCTTTCACTCATCTTTGTTGTGTCGGATTCACGTGGGTTTAAATTGTCATTTATTATGTCAACAATCTACACAAAACAGTCTGTAATGTCCTTTCAAATGGTATCAGAAATATGCATATCCTTGCTTCAGGTCCTGAGCTACAGGCAGTTAGATTTGGGTATGACATTTTAGGCGAAAAGAAAAAAAAGAGTCCAATCCTTAATTCATTTTAACCCAACAAAATGTGGAAAAAATCAAGATGTGTGAATACTTTCTGAAGGCCATGTACATAGAGAGCAGCAGAAAGGAAAAGGTTAAGGAATTGAGATTTGAAGAGAGAAGATTATCTCTACAAACATTATGTGACCTAGCTGTGTTAGAATCTGAAGAGAGGAGATTATCTCTACAAACATTATCTGACCTAGCTGTGTTAGAATCTGAAGAGAGGAGATTATCTCTACAAACATTATGTGACCTAGCTGTGTTAGAATCTGAAGAGAGGAGATTATCTCTGCAAACATTATGTGACCTAGCTGTGTTAGAATCTGAAGAGAGGAGATTATCTCTACAATGTGACCTAGCTGTGTTATGTGTGACCTAGCTGTGTTAGAATCTGAAGAGAGGAGATTATCTCTACAAACATTATGTGACCTAGCTGTGTTACTGAAGAGGAGATTAGTGACCTAGGAGATTATCTCTAGACCTAGCTGTGTTATCTCTACAAACTTGATCTGACCTAGCTGTGTTAGAATCTGAAGAGAGGAGATTATCTCTACAAACATTATGTGACCTAGCTGTGTTAGAATCTGAAGAGAGGAGATTATCTCTACAAACATTATGTGACCTAGCTGTGTTAGAATCTGAAGAGAGGAGATTATCTCTACAAACTTGATCTGACCTAGCTGTGTTAGAATCTGAAGAGAGGAGATTACCTCTACAAACATTATGTGACCTAGCTGTGTTAGAATCTGAAGAGAGGAGATTATCTCTACAAACTTTATCTGACCTAGCTGTGTTAGAATCTGAAGAGAGGAGATTATCTCTACAAACTTGATCTGACCTAGCTGTGTTAGAATCTTCTTCCATCGGCTGCTGGTCTCTCGTTTGGTGTACCTCAGACTATGGATGTCATAGTTGAGCTTCTCCCACTCCTGATAAACAAACAAACACACACACACACACACACACACACATTAAACAGAGACACAGCCCAGATAGCACACATGCATCTCGCCGACGTCAAGAGGGTGTGGGAGGACAAAATGCAGTCTCTCGGCATCGCCGTCACGCGGTCTCTCAGCATCGCCGTCACGCGGTCGCTCAGCATCGCCGTCACACGGTCGCTCAGCATCGCCGTCACGCGGTCGTTCGGCAGCGCCGTCACGCGGTCTCTCAACATCGCCGTCACGCGGTCGTTCGGCATCGCCGTCACGCGGTCTCTCAGCATCGCCGTCACGCGGTCTCTCGGCATCGCCGTCACGCGGTCTCTCAGCATCGCCGTCACGCGGTCTCTCGGCATCGCCGTCACGCGGTCTCTCGGCATCGCCGTCACGCGGTCGCTCGGCATCGCCGTCACGCGGTCGCTCGGCATCGCCGTCACGCGGTCGCTCGGCATCGCCGTCACGCGGTCTCTCAGCATCGCCGTCACGCGGTCTCTCGGCATCGCCGTCACGCGGTCTCTCGGCATCGCCGTCACACGGTCTCTCGGCATCGCCGTCACGCGGTCGCTCAGCATCGCCGTCACGCGGTCGCTCAGCATCGCCGTCACGCGGTCGCTCAGCATCGCCGTCACGCGGTCGCTCAGCATCGCCGTCACGCGGTCTCTCAACATCGCCGTCACGCGGTCTCTCGGCATCGCCGTCACGCGGTCTCTCGGCATCGCCGTCACGCGGTCTCTCGGCATCGCCGTCACGCGGTCTCTCGGCATCGCCGTCACGCGGTCTCTCGGCATCGCCGTCACGCGGTCGCTCAGCATCGCCGTCACGCGGTCGCTCAGCATCGCCGTCACGCGGTCTCTCAACATCGCCGTCACGCGGTCTCTCGGCATCGCCGTCACGCGGTCTCTCGGCATCGACGTCACGCGGTCTCTCGGCATCGCCGTCACGCGGTCAGTCAGCATCGCCGTCACGCGGTCTCTCAACATCGCCGTCACGCGGTCTCTCAACATCGACGTCACGCGGTCTCTCAACATCGACGTCACGCGGTCTCTCAGCATCGCCGTCACGCGGTCTCTCGGCATCGCCGTCACGCGGTCTCTCGGCATCGCCGTCACGCGGTCTCTCGGCATCGCCGTCACGCGGTCTCTCGGCATCGCCGTCACGCGGTCTCTCGGCATCGCCGTCACGCAGTCAGTCAGCATCGCCGTCACGCGGTCTCTCGGCAGCGACGTCACGCGGTCGCTCGGCAGCGACGTCACGCGGTCTCTCGGCATCGCCGTCACGCGGTCTCTCAACATCGCCGTCACGCGGTCTCTCAGCATCGCCGTCACGCGGTCTCTCAGCAGCGCAGAATAGTGTAGACTTTGTATGTCATTGTGTGTCACAATGCTTGAATATCTGCCTTCTCTCAAACATGTTCGATGTCATGGTTGGGCATTTATCAGAGATCTGTAGAAGGCTTATAGGCTTAAATAAATGTTTACCACCAATTTATTATTATTTAAATACATTTTTAGGTCCATAAACATAAAGCGTTTTATTATTGCCAGTATAATTTAGCCTATAATGATCTTATATTTTCCATTCAAATTCGATGTTTACACTCATTTGGTAAAGGGTCATTCCAATCGTGTAGTGAAACAGAATTTGCTGTTGGATCCGACCTGAAATAAAAAGGTATTTTTGTGAATGTCGTCTGTCGAGCATCTTTGACATGGGTGACATTTGGCACCGTCCCAAACAACGGCTGAAGGGCGACTGCGACGTCTTGCCAACGTGTAAATGCTCTCTGTGCTGATGTAGTATGATGTCATCGGGCCGACGTCGACGAGGTGTCGGTGTGCTATCTGGGGCAGAGGTAAAGTTGTTGTTAATCGTTCAACTGCTGGCTGACATATCTCAGTCAACAAGGCATCGCTAACACAATGAGTCACGGTCCTGTGCTGTTATTCCCAACATAGTGCCAGTTGTGTCCACCGCAGCAACAATGCTGACCTGACCACGCTATTTAATATGTCGATTATCCTTTCACTTCAGGAATCCGTGCACTGATAGTTTCTAGAGATCACATGTCACGGGAGATTGTTCATCTGTGAGGCTTTTACACAGTAAGGAAAAATACACAAATATATCAATATATCACACAAGAAAAGAAAGTTAAAAACAACAGACGGGAATAATAATAATAATTATTATAATAATTTACAAAAAATAGACAAACAGATGCACAAACACAGACAAAACAACCAATCAAAATACCCTTTAATCAGTATGGTCCCACAACAAGCCTCAGACTCAGGGCCGGCCCGCTCGTTAGGCAGACTGACGAGGGCGGCATTTTCTGAACTAAACTGACCAAGTCTCCAACAACACATTAAACCTCATAATAATAATAATAATAATAATGGGCCTCCCGGGTGGCGCAGTGGTTAAGGGACGGCTGTGCCACCAGAGACTCCGGGTTCGCGCCCAGGCTCTGTCGTAACCGGCCGCGACCGGGAGGTCCGTGGGGCGACGCACAATTGGCTCAGCGTCGTCCGGGTTAGGGAGGGCTTGGCCGGTAGGGATGTCCTTGTCTCATCGCGCACCAGCGACTCCTGTGGCGTGCCAGGTGTTTCCTCCGACACATTGGTGCGGCTGGCTTCCGGGTTGGATGCGCGCTGTGTTAAGAAGCAGTGCGGCTGGTTGGGTTGTGTATCGGAGGACGCATGACTTTCAACCTTCGTCTCTCCCGAGCCCGTACGGGAGTTGTAGCGATGAGACAAGATAGTAGCTACTAACACAATTGGACACCACGAAATTGGGGAGAAAAAGGGGTAACATTTTAAAAATAAAAGAAATAAGCTATGTATTATAAATGAATGAATGAACCAACTAAATTGGGGAGAAAAAGGGGTAAAATTTTAAGAATAAAAGAAATAAGCTATGTATTATAAATGAATGAATGAACCAACTAAATTGGGGAGAAAAAGGGGTGAAAAAAATAAAACCTCATAATTCTACCCCCCAAAACTAATGACACTTCTCTCAACCAATGGCATGAGGGCTTTTTTTTATGTGAGCAGTGCCCACTTTGTCAAAGGCAGGGACATAAAATATTTAAGATGGACGCCTTCTAGGCCTTGGCATTCATAAAATTTCATTGCAGGCGACATACACCCCAGTATGCACGGACCGACGCCGACGTCTTCTGGAGGTCTTTTTTTAGACCGGTCTAGATCGGCTGTCTTTTTTGGTGTGTTTTACAAACGGTGGGCCTACCACATAGATGGGAATTCTCCTCAAATTCTATTTCAGGCGAAACTGTAGGCTACACCCCAGTAAGCACGGACCGACACATCTGCATTTTGGACGTATTGTTTTGGTCTTGATTTCCACGTCCACGGAAAATGGTTTTTGGACCGGTTTGGCCCAATCTGAACCAATCATACACGTCTATGTTTGGTTCAGATTTGGTCCGGTCTGGACCAGCTTTGATTTGACCCAAACATGGGCGGGAGTTGGCAAGACAGCAGAAACAGATCTGAGAAGTGGTTAGGCCATCACTGAGACTAACTCAACCCTTCTAGGCCGTGGTAAAATGGACCCCTTTCTAGGCCTTGGAAGATGGTCCCCTTTCTAGGCCTTGGAAGATGGTCCCCTTTCTAGGCCTTGGTAAGATGGACCCCTTCTAGGCCTTGGAAGATGGGCACCTTCTAGGCTGTGGTAAGATGGACCCCTTTCTAGGCCTTGGTAAGATGGACCCCTTCTAGGCCTTGGAAGATGGGCGCCTTCTAGGCTGTGGTAAGATGGACCCCTTTCTAGGCCTTGGTAAGATGGACCCCTTCTAGGCCTTGGTAAGATGAACCTCTTTCTAGGCCTTGGTAAGATGGACCCCTTTCTAGGCCTTGGTAAGATGGACCCCTTTCTAGGCCTTGGTAAGATGGACCCCTTCTAGGCCTTGGAAGATGGTCCCCTTCTAGGCCTTGGAAGATGGTCCCCTTTCTAGGCCTTGGTAAGATGGACCCCTTCTAGGCCTTGGTAAGATGACCCCTTTCTAGGCCGTGGTAAAATGGTCCCCTTTCTAGGCCGTGGTAAGATGGTCCCTTTCTAGGCCTTGGAAGATGGACGCCTTCTAGGCCGTGGTAAGATGGACCCCTTTCTAGGCCGTGGTAAGATGGACCCCTTTCTAGGCCTTGGTAAAATTGTCCCCTTTCTAGGCCTTGGTAAACTCCAATATTGTGCCCTACATGTAGCCTCCATGAGTGTCATAAATACCCTATATGAAAGAACTCTGTGTTCGACATCTCTGATTGAATGATTTAATTGAGGTGAGTCAGTATAAACATGATGCTGCCCTGAGAGTGAGAAATGTACAGAGAAGACCCAACTGAGTGTGTGCTCATGCGCATATCTCTAACTCAGAGGGTTTATTATTCTTATTATTCTTAATCCCCAGCCTGGACTCTGTAGGACTCTAATCCCCAGCCTGGACTCCGTAGGACTCTAATCCCCAGCCTGGACTCTGTAGGACTCTAATCCCCAGCCTGGACTCCGTAGGACTCTAATCCCCAGCCTGGACTCCGTAGGACTCTAATCCCCAGCCTGGACTCCGTAGGACTCTAATCCCCAGCCTGGACTCCGTAGGACTCTAATCCCCAGCCTGGACTCCGTAGGACTCTAATCCCCAGCCTGGACTCCGTAGGACTCTAATCCCCAGCCTGGACTCCGTAGGACTCTAATCCCCAGCCTGGACTCCGTAGGACTCTAATCCCCAGCCTGGACTCTGTAGGACTCTAATCCCCAGCCTGGACTCCGTAGGACTCTAATCCCCAGCCTGGACTCCGTAGGACTCTAATCCCCAGCCTGGACTCCATAGGACTCTAATCCCCAGCCTGGACTCCGTAGGACTCTAATCGCCAGCCTGGACTCCGTAGGACTCTAATCCCCAGCCTGGACTCTGTAGGACTCTAATCCCGGGGATTAGGCTGGGACTCTAATCCCCAGCCTGGACTCTGTAGGACTCTAATCCCCAGCCTGGACTCCATAGGACTCTAATCCCCAGCCTGGACTCCGTAGGACTCTAATCCCCAGCCTGGACTCCGTAGGACTCTAATCCCCAGTGACATCAGCAGTGACAAACAGTTCAGCTCCGTGATGTCAGCAGTGACCAACAGTTCAGCTCCGTGACGTCAGCAGTGACCAACAGTTCAGCTCCGTGATGTCAGGGGTGGAAGGATATGGACTGACTATCAGAGGACAGACAAGGGGCAGAAGGATATGGACTGACTATCAGAGGACAGAGAAGGGGCAGAAGGATATGGACTGACTATCAGAGGACAGAGAGGCAGAAGGATATGGACTGACTGACTATCAGAGGACAGAGAGGAGGCAGAAGGATATGGACTGACTGACTATCAGAGGACAGAGAAGGGAGAGAAGGATATGGACTGACTATCAGAGGGCAGAGAAGGGAGGGAAGGATATGGACTGACTGACTATCAGAGGACAGAGAAGGGGTGGAAGGATATGGACTGACTGACTATCAGAGGTCAGAGAAGGGGTGGAAGGATATGGACTGACTATCAGAGGACAGAGAAGGGGCGGAAGGATATGGACTGACTATCAGGACAGAGAGGAGGCGGAAGGATATGGACTGACTATCAGAGGTCAGAGAAGGGGCGGAAGGATATGGACTGACTATCAGAGGTCAGAGAGGGGGCGGAAGGATATGGACTGACTATCAGAGGTCAGAGAGGGGGCGGAAGGATATGGACTGACCATCAGAGGACAGTGAAGGGGCAGAAGGATATGGACTGACCATCAGAGGCAGTAGAGATGACCAGGGATGTTCTCTGTTTAGTGAGTCCTCCAGATCAGAGGCAGTAGGGATGACCAGGGATGTTCTCTGTTTAGTGAGTCCTCCAGATCAGAGGCAGTAGGGATGACCAGAGATGTTCTCTGTTTAGTGAGTCCTCCAGATCAGAGACAGTAGGGATGACCAGGGATGTTCTGTTGATAAGTGTGTGAAATGGACCATTTTCCTGTGCATTGTCACTAGTTGCGTAGTTTTGGGTGTCATGGAAAATGTACGGAGTAAAAAGTACATTATTTTCTTTAGGAATGAGGTGAAGTTAAAGTAAAAGCTGTCCAAAATATAACTAGTAAAGTACAGATACCCCCAGAAAACTACTTAAGTAGTACTTTACAGTATTTTTACTTCAGTACTTTACACCACCACACCTTCAGTGTACCTGAGTGGACAGGTTGTGCCCTACCCAAGCTCTGTATCGGGTAGTTTATTTTCCCCAGCTCAGGTGCAGGTCGTGTCTCTCTCACCTCTGTGTACGTATCTGCCTCGTTCCTCATCGTGATAAAGGCTTGGAGCTCTCCGTCCGACTCTGCATCTCCCACGGAGGTCCTGGGGCTGCTCCAGGGGATCCACTCCTGCTCCTCTGTCCTCCAAGACAGGCCCTCCTGACCCGGGCTTGGGTCACTGTGGCTGGACATGCAGGCTCTGGAGGTCTGAGTCCTGATGCTCTGCATTTTGGAAGTCTCATATCTGGAGGACCAGAGAGGTGCATTCAAGTTCATGTTGAGGTAGTCTCTCTCTCGTCACAGATTTGGTTCTGGGTGCCCTTATAGTTCCAATATCACTAATTTGACCCTCCTTGCCATGCCAATGCTGTGATTCAGGAAAGAAATAGCCTGAACACATGCTGACTGAGAGATTCTCCTAAACATAGCCTACATACCAGATTACAGAGGCTTCACAGACGCTGCTTGTTTATATCTCCGGGCAGTGTGCCAAGATTTAAAAAAAATAGACTATGCTATATATATATATATATTCCCATTCAGAAGAATCTGTAGATCTGAATGAAATAGACTAGAATGGATTATCATGCTGTTTTAATAAAGCCTACAATTTAAAAAAAACAATAATACTCTTAACGTAATATATCGTTCATAAAACAATAATATTCTTACCGTAATATAGCGTTCTTCTCATCTAGGTTCTCATCAAGATTGCAGTAACTCCGCCAACAACAACTATACAACGCCCCCATCAGACCCAAGAACTGTCATCCAGCACATCTGATTACCCGAATAATATCTTTACAATTTTCCTCCGGTTTTTACCATGAAATAAATATTTTAAGATGTAACGTTCCCAACATTGCGAGCCGGATCTCAGACACAACTCTGAAAACTTCACGCGTCTTGTTTTTCATGGTCCATTGGGGGGCGGAGCGCTGAGCACGTGAGTCCATTCAAGAAGCGTGACTAACCTAGCGTGACGGTGTATCTGGAAACCATGAATGGAACATTTCTTCAGCCACTGATGGACAATGCTATTAGCTCTGTTGAGTCCTCTCTCCCATGTGTTTACTCTTATGTATCTATGTAGATGTAACAGTATAACTTTAGACCGTCCCCTCGCCCATACCCGGGCTCGAACCACACATCACCCACCTCTGCACACATCAACAACAGTCACCCCTCGAAGCATCGTTACCCATCGCTCCACAAAAGCCGCAGCCCTTGCAGAGCAAAGGGGGAACAACTACTTCAAGGTCTCAGAGCGATTGACGTCACCGATTGAAACGCGATTTAGCGCGCCCCGCTAACTAAGCTAGCCGTTTCACATCCGTTACACTCACCCCCCTTTTGACCTCCTCCTTTTAAAGTTTGTACACTAGATATGTGATAACTATGATTCCATTACCGGTTAGCTAATACAAAACACAGCCATGGATTATTCAACTAATCTGGACTGGTGTCCTCCTCAGTCTATAGACTGACCTATGAGGGCTGGAACAAAAACCTGGACTGGTATCCTCCTCAGTCTATAGACTGACCTATGAGGGCTGGAACAAAAACCTGGACTGGTATCCTCCTCAGTCTATAGACTGACCTATGAGGGCTGGAACAAAAACCTGGACTGGTGTCCTCCTCAGTCTATAGACTGACCTACGAGAGCTGGAACAAAAACCTGGACTGGTGTCCTCCTCAGTCTATAGACTGACCTACGAGGGCTGGAACAAAAACCTGGACTGGTGTCCTCCTCAGTCTATAGACTGACCTACGAGAGCTGGAACAAAAACCTGGACTGGTGTCCTCCTCAGTCTATGGACTGACCTACGAGAGCTGGAACAAAAACCTGGACTGGTGTCCTCCTCAGTCTATGGACTGACCTACGAGAGCTGGAACAAAAACCTGGACTGGTGTCCTCCTCAGTCTATGGACTGACCTACGAGGGCTGGAACATCACTTTTCTCAAGGTAGGCTACACCACTGTATTTACAGTGCATGTAAGATTTGAAGTTCATAGATTACATGTCAGATTACATGTCAATCACAACACAGACGCCATGTTATCGTTCTCCTAGCGATTGGGGTATAATTTGACTGCTGCCGTGACAACTACTGTGGTACTGTCTCTCAGATGTAGGCTCGGGAAGTGACAGACATTGTAGGGAGCAGGACAGATGAGATCCTGTTACCTGACCGTCCACTATTCTGGACAGCTAATACTGCTGCCCTACGGACACACACAGATATACAAGATGGCGCCGGAGAAGAAGGCAGACACCTATAGACAGATATACAAGATGGCGCCGGAGAAAAAGGCAGACACACACAGATATACAAGATGGCGCCGGAGAAGAAGGCAGACATCCACAGATATACAAGATGGCGCCGGAGAAGAAGGCAGACACCCACAGATATACAAGATGGCGCCGGAGAAGAAGGCAGACACCCACAGATATACAAGATGGCGCCGGAGAAGAAGGCAGACATCCACAGATATACAAGATGGCGCCGGAGAAGAAGGCAGACACCCACAGATATACAAGATGGCGCCGGAGAAGAAGGCAGACACCCACAGATATACAAGATGGCGCCGGAGAAGAAGGCAGACATCCACAGATATACAAGATGGCGCCGGAGAAGAAGGCAGACGTTTTACCTGTCCCCAACCGATTGTGTTTTTTGCTTGTTTAATTGCGTTGTTTGTAAACTTTTGTTGTTTTAAACTTATTTTGTACATAATGTTGCCGCTACCATCTCTTACGACCAAAAATATCTTCTGGACATCAGGACTGTGATTACTCACCACAGACTGGCAGAATCCTTTTTTTCCCTTAAACGAGTCTGACGAGGCCAACTTGAATGATATACCGCTTTCTCGGGAACAGGCCCAGATCCCTGTGATTTGCGTGAAGAGGAGAAAAAGGGGGCAAAGGGCGGGCTGCCTCCTGAGAATTCGTAGGTGATCGAATAGACCCCCACTTCCTACCATTCTGCTAGCAAACGTGCAATCTTTGGACCATCAAATATATGACCTACGCGGAAGATTAAACTACCAACAGGACATTCAAAACTGTGATATCTTATGCTTCATGGAGTCGTGGCTGAACGACACTATCAACATACAGTTGGCTGGTTATACGATGTACTGACAGACTAGAACAGCGGCGTCTGGTAAGACAAGGGGCGGCGGACTATGTATTTTTGTAAACAACAGCTGGTGCAGAATAGCTAAGCATGTCTGTCTCCAGCTATTGCTCGCCTGAGGTGGAGTATCTCATGATAAACTGTAGACCACATTACCTACCTAGTTTTCAACTGTATTTTTCATAGCTGTTTACATACCACCACAGACTGAGGCTGGCACTAAGACAGCATTGAATGAGCTGTATTCCGCCATAAGCAAACAAGAAAACACTAACCCAGAGGTGGCACTCCTAGTGCTAGTGTCCTGGCTCACCTGTGGTGTCATGGCATTATAGCACTCTGGGGCACAGTGCTAGTGTCCTGGCTCACCTGTGGTGTCATGGCATTATGGCACTGGGGCACAGTGCTAGTGTCCTGGCTCACCTGTGGTGTCATGGCATTATGGCACTCTGGGGCACAGTGCTAGTGTCTTGGCTCATCTGTGGTGTCATGGCATTATGGCACTCTGGTGCACAGTGCTAGTGTCCTGGCTCACCTGTGGTGTCATGGCATTATGGCACTCTGGGGCACAGTGCTAGTGTCCTGGCTCACCTGTGGTGTCATGGCATTATGGCACTCTGGGGCACAGTGCTAGTGTCCTGGCTCATCTGTGGTGTCATGGCATTATGGCACTCTGTGGCACATTGCTAGTGTCCTGGCTCATCTGTGGTGTCATGGCATTATGGCACTGGGGCACAGTGCTAGTGTCCTGGCTAATCTGTGGTGTCATGGCATTATGGTACTCTGGGGCACAGTGCTAGTGTCCTGGCTCACCTGTGGTGTCATGGCATTATGGCACAGTGCTAGTGTCCTGGCTCACCTGTGGTGCCATGGCATTTTGGCACTCTGGGGCACAGTGCTAGTGTCCTGGCTCATCTGTGGTGTCATGGCATTATGGCACTCTGGGGCACAGTGCTAGTGTCCTGGCTCCTCTGTGGTGTCATGGCATTATGGCACTCTGGGGCACAGTGCTAGTGTCCTGGCTCACCTGTGGTGTCATGGCATTATGGCACAGTGCTAGTGTCCTGGCTCACCTGTGGTGTCATGGCATTATGGCACTCTGGGGCACAGTGCTAGTGTCCTGGCTCACCTGTGGTGTCATGGCATTATGGCACTCTGGGGCACAGTGCTAGTGTCCTGGCTCATCTGTGGTGTCATGGCATTATGGCACTCTGGGGCACAGTGCTAGTGTCCTGGCTCATCTGTGGTGTCATGGCATTATGGCACTGGGGCACAGTGCTAGTGTCCTGGCTCATCTGTGGTGTCATGGCATTATGGCACTCTGGGGCACAGTGCTAGTGTCATCTGTGGTGTCAGTGCTCTGGGGCACAGTGCTCCTGGCTCATCTGTGGTGTCATGGCATTATGGCACTCTGGGGCACAGTGCTAGTGTCCTGGCTCATCTGTGGTGTCATGGCATTATGGCACTGGGGCACAGTGCTAGTGTCCTGGCTCATCTGTGGTGTCATGGCATTATGGCACTCTGGGGCACAGTGCTAGTGTCCTGGCTCATCTGTGGTGTCATGGCATTATGGCACTCTGGGGCACAGTGTCCTGGCTCACCTGTGGTGTCATGGCATTATGGCACAGTGCTAGTGTCCTGGCTCACCGGTGGTGTCATGGCATTATGGCACTCTGGGGCACAGTGCTAGTGTCCTGGCTCACCTGTGGTGTCATGGAATTATGGCACAGTGCTAGTGTCCTGGCTCACCTGTGGTGTCATGGCATTATGGCACTCTGGGGCACAGTGCTAGTGTCTTGGCTCATCTGTGGTGTCATGACATTATGGCACTCTGGGGCACAGTGCTAGTGTCCTGGCTCACCTGTGGTGTCATGGCATTATGGCACTCTGTGGCACATTGCTAGTGTCCTGGCTCACCTGTGGTGTTATGGCATTATGGCACTCTGGGACACCATGCTAGTGTCCTGGCTCACCTGTGGTGTCATGGCAGAATGAAGGTGTAACGTTTAAATAATGTACAGTATCTAAGTTTAGCAGCCAGGGGGCAGTGTTGCTCCACTCAGCTCACCAGAGCTCCTAATTTAGACAGTGGCCTCACTGAGTTTAGCAGCCAGGGGGCAGTGTTGCTCCACTCAGCTCACCAGAGCTCCTAATTTAGACAGTGGCCTCACTGAGTTTAGCAGCCAGGGGGCAGTGTTGCTCCACACAGCACACCAGAGATCCTAATTTAGACAGTGGCCTCACTGAGTTTAGCAGCCAGGGGGCAGTGTTGCTCCACACAGCACACCAGAGATCCTACCCTTTCATCAAACTAACACTGGTTTATTTGTGTTGCAGGTAACATGAGCTGTGTCTGCTGTTAGATTATATTTCTGTGTTTTTAATGTTCCATAACAAAGTAAAAGAGTGCAAGAGCATTTGTTTTGTTTATGGTTTTTCTTCTCCTTTGTGACTAACTCAGTTGGTTGGAAGTCATTCAGAGACCAGTCAGTCAGAGACCAGTCAGCCAGCCGCTGGATGTCTGATGTGACTTATCTCTTGTACTGCTGCTGAAATGTGTGTTCAGTCCTGTGGCGCCGGGTCCAGTCCAGTTCTTCTGGGATCAGCACACACACACACACACACACACACACACACACACACACACACACACACACACACACACACACACACACACACACACACACACGCTCCCGGTTACGGCTCAGCTCTCTGACGGACTGCTCCCGGTTCAGCTCTCTGACAGACTGCTCCCGGTTCAGCTCTCTGACAGACTGCTCCCGGTTCAGCTCTCTGACTGACTGCTCCCGGTTCAGCTCTCAGAAGGACTGCTCCTGTTTCAGCTCTCTGACTGATGGACTGCTCCTGGTCACGGTTAGATCTACTCCAGCCACATCTGAATCCCTTTAAGTTAAACGCTTCATTACATTAGCCACCATTTTAAGAGGGGGGAAATTGATAATGTTCCGATCTTCATGTAGGCCAAGTCTCTTGTCAGTGGACTGCTGTGAAACTCAACAGGAGGAGAATGGTTCCTGTAATAAAGGAATTATTCAATTCTGGCTATTTTCCCTGCTCCTTTTTTTCCCCCCAAGTCGAACTGTGGAATGACATAATCTGTAGATCTAGGACGTACGGTGATTTAATTTGTAAATGATAAGAACCATTTACGCAGTACAGATGTAAGTTCTTTACATGGGAATTTTGATCTGGAAATCCCTTGTCTGAGTCACTCTACGTAGTATGATGAGGCAGTGGAATATCCAACCTGCTATTTATAGCTAAATAATAAAAAAATTATTTTTTAATATTTTGCATGTTATGTTGGCATTAATACGTGTCACATAGTTTGAAAACAATGTACATTTTTTTAAATAAAACAAATCAAATGTATTGAGTTTAATTAAGATGTATACAAACATGGTCTCTCTTTTGCCTGAGTAAGGCAGCTCCAAAATGCAGGTGTTTCAGTCTAGCTCAGTGCTTTCTGTGGTGGAAGGGCAGACAGCGGATGATACAGGTGTTTCAGTCTAGCTCAGTGCTTTCTGTGGTGGAGGGGCAGCCAGCGGATGATACAGAGCGTAAGGGTTGGTAATCTTCTCTTGTCGCTCTGTGATTGGCTCAGTGTTCTGTCACTCATATAGGCTGGTAGGTGTAGAGTTTTATGGTTGTACTATGAAAAGTATTAGTATCAAAAGGTTTGTTTTTTCAAGCAGAATGACCAGTGGCAGTCGGGATGTGTTCAAGTTGTTTTGGTGTCGATTAGCTTTTACAGTTTTGGCAGCGTAAAGAGAATAAGTATGAACAGTTTCTAAAAGGCTGTGCTTTCAGCAAGCACAACTTAATCACTAAGTTATTGGATCTCTATGCCTCCCTGATCCTTCAGTCTAAAGTCCTCTCCAGAAACATCATTTACAACCATCAGTGGGCAGTGAAGGAAACAATCTCATTTAACGGTTCACTAGCCCCAGTAAGAAGGCATTGCATTGTTTTAATAAGGGTCTCAGAAATATCGGATTGGAAAACAATCAACAATCAAGCATGAAACCTACCAGTACAAACAGTCAGATCAGAGAAGTTGAGAGAGAGAGAGAGAGAGAGAGAGAGAGAGAGAGAGAGAGAGAGAGAGAGAGAGAGAGAGAGAGAGAGAGAGAGAGAGAGAGAGAGAGAGAGAGAGAGATAAGTGTTGAGAGTTCACAGACCAGCAAACCAGCCGCTCATTTGAGAGTGTATCAGTCCAATATCAGTCTTACTATGAGTCCCAAATTGCACCCTTTTCCCTATATGGTGGACTACTTTTGACCCCTAAGGGAATAGTGGGGGGCATTTGTACCACACACAGCCTTAGATATTCCCAGTGGTGGTGCAAACTCAACATTTTCTTTTCTTTAGATGCCAGCAAAGCCACTAGACAACACTAAACAGTACATTAATAGCATTATACTGTTAGGGCCTACATGAAGCTGTTCCAACAACAGATGTTTATTTTCAGCACCATGGAGTGAATCCTTACCACCGCTACACCTGGCTATCAGCGGAGCCTCGTCTGGCAGCGAAAACAGTTAATTCAGCCTCATTTACTGCCTTTAAAAAAAAACAAAGCTGGCTTGGCTGACTTGCTTAAACAAATGTGGTTTCCAATGACAATTGAGATGTACAAACTATGGCATAATGAGTGAACTAGGACAAATGTAACTTTTCGTTCAGCACTTTGGAAATGTGCAGTGACAAGATTCAGAACATGGGCTACTCTTACAGTATTCTCCCTGTTCACCAAGTCAGAATCGAAGGATAACTTAAATGGGGCATATAGGCAGACAATGAAAGCTCTTACAATATTTGATGATTACATTTCTCTTAAAAACAGGCTGTAGGCTACATGTGCACCACCAAGTGAGAACAGTAGGCTAAATTATGAGGGGGCTCTAACAGTGAGAACAGTAGGCTAAATTCGGCGGGGGCTCTAACAGTGAGAACAGTAGGCTAAATTATGAGGGGGCTCTAACAGTCAGTCCAATCAGTTTGCTGCCCCTTCTTAGTAAACTGATGGAGAGAATTGTATTTGTCCAAATATTGTACAATGCTATTTTTCAGAGAAAAAGTGAACACTAACTTTCAGGATGCATAAAGAGAAAGGCACTCAGCACTGACTCAGATGACTGATAATTTGTTAAAATCAATGGATAATAAGATGATAGTTGTATTGTTGATTTCAAGGCTTAAGAGGTGAAAGATACTGAATGGGTGTAGACAAAGAAGAGCTCTCCAGTACACGTACCAAAACATTCAAGGGCCATTTTCTCAAAAAGTGGGGTTACAAGTTGATCAAACTTCAAAGCAGAATTTCTTTCCAATTGTTCCTCATCCTCTGCAGTGTATGATAAAAAAAAATCTAACTTTTGAGTCTCTACTTTTATCCAATGTATAAAACATAGTTTTTTAGGACCATATCGACATAGTTGGTCACAGATAGTTGGAGCTGTTATCGTTTAGATTTCAGTGCAGGCTTTGATGTTATTGATTATACATTGTTATTGAGGAAACTCACTTGTTATGGCTTTTACATCACACGGTTGTAGAGTTACTTATTCAATAGAACTCAGAACCCAACTATCTTCCATTGTTCAACTACCCAACTATCTTCCATTGTTCAACTACCCAACTATCTTCCATTGTTCAACTACCCAACTATCTTCCATTGTTCAACCACCCAACTATCTTCCATTGTTCAACCACCCAACTATCTTCCATTGTTCAACCACCCAACTATCTTCCATTGTTCAACTACCCAACTATCTTCCATTGTTCAATGGAAACTTCTCTTTTTGTAACTGTGGCAGTGCAGTGGTCTAAGCATTGTGCTCCAGCTCTGAGCATGACCAGTTTGTACCCAGTGCTGGGCAATTGTTTTTATGAACACAGAGGAAGGCATATTTGTTTATTTAACCTTTATTTAACTAGGCAAGTCAGTTCAGAACAAATTCTTATTTTCGATGACGGCCTAGGAGTGCGCGATTGTCCATTGTCCATTCGTAGGGCCAGAGGAAAAAGAGGGTTCACAGAAGAATTGCTAACGGCAGTTTACATTCCCAAACCAGGTCAAGACACCGGAGGGAGAGTTGACATGCTGACATGGCTGGGAAGATGTCCCCCATTTCCTTTTCTCGAGTGAGCAGCGAGAAATAATCGTTTGCTGAACCGAGAAATAAGGGTCATAATCTAACGACGCCGTGTCATCCCATTGACGCTGAGCGCAGTGGGGAGGAATGGGTAATTGTTAGAACCTGAAGAGAGAGAGGATAGGGTGGGGAACCCTAAGCTTTGCACACATCTCCTCCTCCGCCGTAAGGGCTTCGCAGTAAGTAGGACAGTCTCTCTTTGTGGGGAGGGTTAGAAAGGAAAACCCCTGCTATGGCTGTAGCATAGGCCTGTATCGAGAGCCCGAGTGCTCGACCTTCTGCTGCGTCGCCAGGAGCCTTAGTCCTCTAAGGCCAGCCCCTTCCCAGCCAAGTGGCAACCAGGAGGTCGGGCTGCCACGGGGGTCCGGATTTGCGGAGCAGACTGAAGTTAAAGACTTCGCAGTGGGCCTGGAGAGCTCCTTGGCTCTTCAGGCCATCCAAGAGGCCTAACCTTGTTCTTGCTTAATAAGCTGGATAGGCTTAACCAAAGGGCCCATTCTCCTACTACTGTTAGGCTCATGTTGTGACCACCGCTTTGAATAGCAGTACGGGAGACACGGAGGGTGAGGTCTGTGATGTTACAGATCTCTTCCCAATCCTCTGTGTTCACGATGTCTAAACGCAGTTGTCTAACTATCTCCTCCAGTAGCTCGGCAAGCTAACAGCAAAGAGGTTGCATTGGGAGCTCTGACTGACTGGGTTAAGGCTTTTGAACTGTCTCTGAAAAATAGAGGCAGCAAAGTGATACATCTTACCAGTTAGTGAGGCTTGAAATCATCTCTCATAAAGATCCCTTTCACAGTTTCCATTCCCCAGGGGAACCCCAGGGGAACCTCAGGGGAACCCCAGGGGAACCCGGCCTCGAGTCTGGTCCTCGGCTCGTTTACAGACATCAAAGGACTCAAACTCCAGTGGAGGAATGGCGTCTTTTCTGTCTTGTGGGGTTGCCTTGTCAGTCTCCGTGTCTGGTGTCGCATCGAGGAGACTGGCGAGGTTCCTCTTGCTATTATCCTCATTGTCCCGAAGTTTGTCTTCCACCAAGAGGGGGGGGGGGGGGGGGGGTCGTCGGACTGATAGCCTCGATTCCTCCCTCTATCAGCTGAGTTTGGTTGTGGGAGGCAGAACCACGACGTTCACCGGGCTACAATGAGAGAGGTTGGTTTGAGCCTCCTTTTCATATTCGGCTCAGATAGCGATTTGAAGCACTCGCAGGACTCTGAGTTCTTGCATTTTACCATCACAAGCATATGATGCACAGAATGTGTGGGTCCTTCACAGTCCTAGAGGAAAGAAGCCATGCGGCTGATGGCTAGCAGTGATTAGCACTGAAGGGAACGCTATAGCCATGAGTCTGAGACGTTTTAGGTAGCAAGTTAGCAGCTACCCGGAGGTGTGCTGTAACTAGCTCAGTACTTAGCTGTAGGGTTTGTGCTAGTATAGCGTTAGCCGTCAGGTAAGCTTACTCTCACGACTGAA
The DNA here is from genome assembly GCF_045791955.1 of Oncorhynchus clarkii lewisi. Lineage (NCBI taxonomy): Eukaryota > Metazoa > Chordata > Actinopteri > Salmoniformes > Salmonidae > Oncorhynchus > Oncorhynchus clarkii. The sequence continues at coordinate 87,599,702 of NC_092149.1, forward strand.
AGAGCCGTGCAGCTGGGTTGACGTCTTGTTAGTGCCTGCAACTGAACACAGGTTAAACTAGGCGAGGGGGAGAGTTAGCAAAACTACCGTGTTGCAGGTAGAATTGCATGGTTTAGTTTAGCCTTGCAGCTAGCTAGCCAAGTTAGCCTCAGCCTTGTGGCGTGGGCTAGTTAAATCACACTAGCTAGCTAGGTAGCTAGCTAACCAGAGGTGACCGAGAGGTAGAAAAATAATTTCTGCACAAGGAATACTAGCGTGTTGCAGGTAGAATTGCAAGGCTAACTTGCCTTGAAGCGAGCTACTAACCGAGTCGCACTAGCTAGCGACGTAGCTGGCAGAAGGAGGGGAACGAGGTAGAACATTATTTCTACACAGGCAATACTACCGTGAGAGAGTGTTAGATAGAGTGTTTAGCTTGCCCTGCAGCAAGCTAGCCAAGTTAGCATGAGCCCCACTGAGTGGGCTAACCAAGTCCCAATAGCTAGCGGTGAAGCTAGCTAGCAGAGGCAAAAAAAAGTGCATTTTCTACAAGAAAATACGGTTACAACTCGACGGTGTCCGAAGTCCCACGTTCGGCATCGACAACCTTGCTGCCTTGGCTGTGAACTGTTAACTGGTGAAAACAGAGAGCCAGCCGTGTCAGAGGAGAGCAAAGAGCTTTACGGTCTTCAAAGAGGAAGAGAAGAGAAAAGTATTGCTCTTTTAATCAGGGTGAGGGCACACTGTATTCGCTGCTCTCCCGAAAGTTTGTGATTGGTTACTTCAAGTTTTTAGACTTTCCGAACGAAATCCCACCAGTGAAATACGGAACGATTAATTGAAAGATTAATTGCTACTACTACTACTGCTACTGCTACTACTACTACCAGTCCCTCTACCACTACTACTCCTACTACTACTACTACTACTGCTACTACTACTACCAGTCCCTCTACCACTACTACTCCTACTACTACTACTACTGCTACTGCTACTACTACTACCAGTCCCTCTACCACTACTACTCCTACTACCACTACTACTGCTACTGCTACTACTACTACCAGTCCCTCTACCACTACTACTCCTACTACTACTACCAGTCCCTCTACCACTACTACTCCTACTACTACTCCTACTACTACTACCACTACTACTACCACTACTACTACTACTACTCCTACTACTACTACCACTACTACTACCAGTCCCTCTACCACTACTACTACTACTACCACTACTACTACCACTACTACTACTACTACTCCTACTACTACTACCACTACTACTACCAGTCCCTCTACCACTACTACTACTACTACTACTACCACTACTACTACCACTACTACTACCACTACTACTACTACTACCACTACTACTACCACTACTACTACTACTACTCCTACTACTACTCCTACTACTACTACCAGTCCCTCTACCACTACCACTACTACTACTACTCCTACTACTACTACCACTACTACTACCACTACTACTACTACTACTACTACTACTACTACTACCACTACTACTACCACTACTACTACCACTACTAATACCACTACTACTACCACTACTACTCCTACTACTACTACCACTACTACTACCACTACTACTACCACTACTACTACCACTACTACTACCACTACTACTACTACTACCACTACTACTACCACTACTACTACTACTACTCCTCCTACTACTACCAGTCCCTCTACCACTACTACTACTACTACTACTCCTACTACTACTACCACTACTACTACCACTACTACTACTACTACTACTACTACTACCACTACTACCACTACTAATACCACTACTACTACCACTACTACTCCTACTACTACTACCACTACTACTACCACTACTACTACCACTACTACTACCACTACTACTACCACTACCACTACTACTACCACTACTACTACTACTACTCCTACTACTACTACCAGTCCCTCTACCACTACTACTACTACTACTACTCCTACTACTACTACCACTACTACTACCACTACTACTACTACTACTACTACTACTACCACTACTACTACCACTACTACTACCACTACTACTACCACTACTACTCCTACTACTACTACCACTACTACTCCTACTACTACTACCACTACTACTCCTACTACTACTACCACTACTACTACCACTCCCTCTACCACTACTACTCCTACTACTACTACCAATACTACTACCACTACTACTACCACTACTACTCCTACTTACTACTACCACTACTACTCCTACTACTACTACCACTACTACTACCACTCCCTCTACCACTACTACTCCTACTACTACTACCACTACTACTACCACTACTACTCCTACTACTACTACCACTACTACTACCACTACTACTACCACTACTACTACTACTACTACTACTACCACTACTACTACTACTCCTACTACTACTACCACTACTACTCCTACTACTACTACCACTACTACTACTACTACTACTACTACTACCACTACTACTACTACTCCTACTACTACTACCACTACTACTCCTACTACTACTACCACTACTACTACCACTACCACTACTACTACTACTCCTACTACTACTACCACTACTACTACCACTCCCTCTACCACTACTACTCCTACTACTACTACCACTACTACTACCACTACTACTCCTACTACTACTACCACTACTACTACCACTACTACTACCACTACTACTACTACTACTACTACTACTACCACTACTACTACTACTACTACTACCACTACTACTACTACTACTACTACTACTACCACTACTACTCCTACTACTACTACCACTACTACTCCTACTACTACTACCACTACTACTACCACTACTACTACTACTACCACTACTACTACTACTACTACTACCACTACTACTACTACTACCACTACTACTACCACTACTACTACTACTACTACTACTACCACTACTACTACCACTACTACTACCACTACTACTACTACTACTACTACTACTACCACTACTACTACTACTCCTACTACTACTACCACTACTACTCCTACTACTACTACCACTACTACTACTACTACTACTACTACTACTACCACTACTACTACTACTCCTACTACTACTACTATACTACCACTACTACTACTACCACTACTACTACCACTACTACTACCACTACTACTACTACTACTACTACTACTACTACTACCACTACTACTACCACTACTACTACTACCACTACTACCACTACTACTCCTACTACTGCTACCACTACTACTCCTACTACTACTACCACTACTACTACTACTACTACTACTACCAGTCCCTCTACCACTACTACTACCACTACTACTACCACTACTACTACTACCACTACTACTACCACTACTACTACCACTACTACTACTACTACTACTACCACTACTACTCCTACTACTACTACCACTCCCTCTACCACTACTACTTCCACTCCCTCTACCACTACTACTACTCCTACTCCTACTACTCCTACTACTACTACTACCACTACTACTACCACTACTACTCCTACTACTACCACTACTACTCCTACTACTACCACTACTACTCCTACTACTACTACCACTACTACTACCACTACTACCACTACTACTCCAACTACTACTACCACTACTACTCCTACTACTACTCCTACTACTACTCCTACTACTACTACCACTACTACTACCACTACTACTACCACTACTACTACTACTACTCCTACTACTACTACTACCACTACTACTACCACTCCCTCTACCACTACTACTCCTACTACTACTACCACTACTACTACCACTACTACTCCTACTACTACTACCACTACTACTACCACTACTACTACCACTACTACTACTACTACTACTACTACTACTACCACTACTACTACTACTACTACTACCACTACTACTACTACTACTACTACTACCACTACTACTACTACTCCTACTACTACTACCACTACTACTCCTACTACTACTACCACTACTACTACCACTACTACTAATACTACCACTACTACTACTACTTCTACTACCACTACTACTAATACTACCACTACTACTACCACTACTACTACTACTACTACTACTACCACTACTACTACCACTACTACTACCACTACTACTACTACTACTACTACTACTACCACTACTACTACTACTCCTACTACTACTACCACTACTACTCCTACTACTACTACCACTACTACTACTACTACTACTACTACTACCACTACTACTACTACTCCTACTACTACTACTATACTACCACTACTACTACTACCACTACTACTACCACTACTACTACCACTACTACTACTACTACTCCTACTACTACTACTACTACTACTACCACTACTACTACTACCACTACTACTACTACCACTACTACCACTACTACTCCTACTACTACTACCACTACTACTCCTACTACTACTACCACTACTACTACTACTACTACTACTACCAGTCCCTCTACCACTACTACTACCACTACTACTACCACTACTACTACCACTACTACTACTACCACTACTACTACCACTACTACTACTACTACTACTACCACTACTACTCCTACTACTACTACCACTCCCTCTACCACTACTACTTCCACTCCCTCTACCACTACTACTACTCCTACTCCTACTACTCCTACTACTACTACTACCACTACTACTACCACTACTACTCCTACTACTACCACTACTACTCCTACTACTACCACTACTACTCCTACTACTACTACCACTACTACTACCACTACTACCACTACTACTCCTACTACTACTACCACTACTACTCCTACTACTACTCCTACTACTACTCCTACTACTACTACCACTACTACTACCACTACTACTACCACTACTACTACTACTACTCCTACTACTACTACTACCACTACTACTACCACTACTACTACCACTACTCCTACTACTATTACTACCACTACTACTACCACTACTACTACCACTACTACTACCACTACTACTGCCACTACTACTCCTACTACTACTACCACTACTACTACCACTACTACTACTACCAGTCCCTCTACTACTACTACCACTACTACTACCACTACTACTACCACTACTACTACCACTACTACTACCACTACTACTCCTACTACTCCTACTACTACTACTACCACTACTACTACCACTACTACTACCACTACTCCTACTACTATTACTACCACTACTACTACCACTACTACTACCACTACTACTACCACTACTACTCCTACTACTACTACCACTACTACTACTACCAGTCCCTCTACTACTACTACTACTACTACTACCACTACTACTACCACTACTACTCCTACTACTACTACCACTACTACTACTACCACTACTACTACTACCAGTCCCTCTACTACTACTACTACCACTACTACTACTACTACTACTACCACTACTACTACCACTACTACTCCTACTACTACTACCACTACTACTACCACTACTACTACCACTACTACTACCAGTCCCTCTACTACTACTACTACTACTACTACTACCACTACTACTACCACTACTACTACCACTACTACTCCTACTACTACTACCACTACTACTACCACTACTACTACTACCAGTCCCTCTACCACTACTACTACCACTACTACTACCACTACTACTCCTACTACTACTACCACTCCCTCTACCACTACTACTTCCACTCCCTCTACCACTACTACTACTCCTACTCCTACTACTCCTACTACTACTACTACCACTACTACTACCACTACTACTCCTACTACTACCACTACTACTCCTACTACTACCACTACTACTCCTACTACTACTACCACTACTACTACCACTACTACCACTACTACTCCTACTACTACTACCACTACTACTCCTACTACTACTCCTACTACTACTCCTACTACTACTACCACTACTACTACCACTACTACTACCACTACTACTACTACTACTCCTACTACTACTACTACCACTACTACTACCACTACTACTACCACTACTCCTACTACTATTACTACCACTACTACTACCACTACTACTACCACTACTACTACCACTACTACTGCCACTACTACTCCTACTACTACTACCACTACTACTACCACTACTACTACTACCAGTCCCTCTACTACTACTACTACCACTACTACTACCACTACTACTACCACTACTACTACCACTACTACTACCACTACTACTCCTACTACTCCTACTACTACTACTACCACTACTACTACCACTACTACTACCACTACTCCTAGTACTATTACTACCACTACTACTACCACTACTACTACCACTACTACTACCACTACTACTACCACTACTACTACTACCAGTCCCTCTACTACTACTACTACTACTACTACTACCACTACTACTACCACTACTACTACCACTACTACTCCTACTACTACTACCACTACTACTACCACTACTACTACTACCAGTCCCTCTACTACTACTACTACCACTACTACTACTACTACTACTACCACTACTACTACCACTACTACTCCTACTACTACTACCACTACTACTACCACTACTACTACCACTACTACTACCAGTCCCTCTACTACTACTACTACTACTACTACTACCACTACTACTACCACTACTACTACCACTACTACTCCTACTACTACTACCACTACTACTACCACTACTACTACTACCAGTCCCTCTACCACTACTACTACCACTACTACTACCACTACTACTACTACTACTACTACCACTACTACTACTACCACTACTATTTCACAACCATAAATACTTCAAGACTAGGAAATTCCATAAATACTTCAAGACTAGGAAACTTCAGTAAATGTCATTTTCTAGTTAATGTGCTTGCTGAAGGCAAGACCACTCAAAACTTCTGAAGGCCTTTTCACACTGCATTGTTCTTAGCCCCAGCCTGTCTTAGCTCAAGGCTAGACCGGCCCTGGGCTAGTTTAGCCTGTGCCTGTGTTCACACAAGCATTTGTTAACCCTGGGCTAAGCTTTAACCCTGGGCTAAGGATTCACACTTGCATTCCAAAGCCCAGGGCTAACGGACAAACACCACATGCAGCCAACATTCTATCTCTGACACCGCGACCAATGTTATAAGCAATACGGGAGGGAGGGAGGGAGGGAGGGAGGGAGGGAGGGAGGGAGGGAGAGAGGGAGGGAGGGAGGGAGGGAGGGAGGGAGGGAGGGAGGGAAACACATTATTTCCTCCTGCTTCTAGCATTTCCAACAGGGATGGTTTGTATAAACTTTGCTTGTCTGCCTGTCCGACATCAGAAACAATGTTTTACTTTTTAAAATGTAATCTTGCACCTGTACAGAGATGCTGTGAACGAACGAGACGTCAACTTTTCTGATTCAGGATAAATCCTCAATATTATTATCGTAGATAAATTAAATGTCAGAAAAGCTATGAAAACTGAGGAAAATTTACAATTTTCTGCCTTTCCAGCTATAACGTTTGCAGCTTTAGTTGGCTAAGTGAGAAGACGTTAGGACAGATAGAACAATGAGACAGATATTTCACCAGATGTATAAATGTGAAGCATCTGCTTGGCGTTTCCACTCACTACCAAATATGGTGATGAGAGGAAGCCCAGCAGCTGGCGGTAGGAGAAGATGGAACGAGATGGAATTTGGCCGACATTCTGCAACGTTTGATCTCAATAAAGTTTTCTATTCCCAAAACTAAAATCTGTTACTATGAAAGAGTGGACTAAGTTTTGTAGACTTTACTCTTTGCCAAACTTTCCAAACATTGTGTTTTTTTTTAGAAAGATTGCAAGGGCGATTGAGTTATTGCACATGGAAATATGCAAATACATGACAGAACGCGCCAATAGGGTCTCACTAGCTCGGCTCTGCTCCCTCATTGCTTGTTCTGGTCACTATGACCACAACAAGTGTAGACCTTACTGTGAAATGCTGAATACAACAAGTGTAGACCTTACTGTGAAATGCTGAATACAACAAGTGTAGACCTTACTGTGAAATGCTGAATACAACAAGTGTAGACCTTACTGTGAAATGCTTTACTTACAAGCCCTTAACCAACAGTGTAGACCTTACTGTGAAATGCTGAATACAACAGGTGTAGTAGACCTTACTGTGAAATGCTGAATACAACAGGTGTAGTAGACCTTACAGTGAAATGCTGAATACAACAGGTGTAGTAGACCTCACAGTGAAATGCTGAATACAACAGGTGTAGTAGACCTTACAGTGAAATGATGAATACAACAGGTGTAGTAGACCTTACAGTGAAATGCTGAATACAACAGGTGTAGTAGACCTCACAGTGAAATGCTGAATACAACAGGTGTAGTAGACCTTACAGTGAAATGCTGAATACAACAGGTGTAGTAGACCTCACAGTGAAATGCTGAATACAACAGGTGTAGTAGACCTTACAGTGAAATGCTGAATACAACAGGTGTAGTAGACCTTACAGTGAAATGCTGAATACAACAGGTGTAGTAGACCTTACAGTGAAATGCTGAATACAACAGGTGTAGTAGACCTCACAGTGAAATGCTGAATACAACAGGTGTAGTAGACCTTACAGTGAAATGATGAATACAACAGGTGTAGTAGACCTCACAGTGAAGTGCTGAATACAACAGGTGTAGTAGACCTTACAGTGAAATGCTGAATACAACAGGTGTAGTAGACCTCACAGTGAAATGCTGAATACAACAGGTGTACTAGACCTCACAGTGAAATGCTGAATACAACAGGTGTAGTAGACCTTACAGTGAAATGCTGAATACAACAGGTGTAGTAGACCTCACAGTGAAATGCTGAATACAACAGGTGTAGTAGACCTTACAGTGAAATGATGAATACAACAGGTGTAGTAGACCTTACAGTGAAATGCTCTACTTACAAGCCCCTTAAACCAACAATGCAGTTCAAGAAGAGTTAAGAAAATATTTACAAAATAAAATAAAAAATGATAAAAAAGTACATAATAAAATAACAATGTGGAGGCTATATACAGGGTGTTACGGTACAGAGTCAATGTGGAGGCTATATACAGGGTGTTACGGTACAGAGTCAATGTGGAGACTATATACAGGGTGTTACGGTACAGAGTCAATGTGGAGGCTATATACAGGGTGTTACGGTACAGAGTCAATGTGGAGGCTATATACAGGGTGTTACGGTACAGAGTCAATGTGGAGGCTATATACAGGGGGTACCGGTACAGAGTCAATGTGGAGGCTATATACAGGGTGTTACGGTACAGAGTCAATGTGGAGGCTATATACAGGGTGTTACGGTACAGAGTCAATGTGGAGGCTATATACAGGGTGTTACGGTACAGAGTCAATGTGGAGGCTATATACAGGGGGTACCGGTACAGAGTCAATGTGGAGGCTATATACAGGGTGTTACGGTACAGAGTCAATGTGGAGGATATATACAGGGGGTACCGGTACAGAGTCAATGTGGAGGCTATATACAGGGTGTTACGGTACAGAGTCAATGTGGAGGCTATATACAGGGTGTTACGGTACAGAGTCAATGTGGAGGCTATATACAGGGGGTACCGGTACAGAGTCAATGTGGAGGCTATATACAGGGTGTTACGGTACAGAGTCAATGTGGAGGCTATATACAGGGTGTTACGGTACAGAGTCAATGTGGAGGCTATATACAGGGGGTACCGGTACAGAGTCAATGTGGAGTCTATATACAGGGTGTTACGGTACAGAGTCAATGTGGAGGCTATATACAGGGTGTTACGGTACAGAGTCAATGTGGAGGCTATATACAGGGGGTACTGGTACAGAGTCAATGTGGAGGCTATATACAGGGGGTACCAGTACAGAGTCAATGTGGAGGCTATATACAGGGGGTACTGGTACAGAGTCAATGTGGAGGCTATATACAGGGGGTACCAGTACAGAGTCAATGTGGAGGCTATATACAGGGGGCACCAGTACAGAGTCAATGTGGAGGCTATATACAGGGGGTACCAGTACCGAGTCAATGTGGAGGCTATATACAGGGGGCACCAGTACAGAGTCAATGTGGAGGCTATATACAGGGGGTACCAGTACCGAGTCAATATGGAGGCTATATACAGGGGGTACCGGTACAGAGTCAATGTGGAGGCTATATACAGGGGGTACCGGTACAGAGTCAATGTGGAGGTTATATACAGGAGGTACCAGTACAGAGTCAATGTGGAGGCTATATACAGGGGGCACCAGTACAGAGTCAATGTGGAGGCTATATACAGGGGGTACCAGTACAGAGTCAATGTGGAGGATATATACAGGGGGTACCGGTACAGAGTCAATGTGGAGGCTATATACAGGGTGTTACGGTACAGAGTCAATGTGGAGGCTATATACAGGGTGTTACGGTACAGAGTCAATGTGGAGGCTATATACAGGGGGTACCGGTACAGAGTCAATGTGGAGGCTATATACAGGGTGTTACGGTACAGAGTCAATGTGGAGGCTATATACAGGGTGTTACGGTACAGAGTCAATGTGGAGGCTATATACAGGGGGTACCGGTACAGAGTCAATGTGGAGTCTATATACAGGGTGTTACGGTACAGAGTCAATGTGGAGGCTATATACAGGGTGTTACGGTACAGAGTCAATGTGGAGGCTATATACAGGGGGTACTGGTACAGAGTCAATGTGGAGGCTATATACAGGGGGTACCAGTACAGAGTCAATGTGGAGGCTATATACAGGGGGTACTGGTACAGAGTCAATGTGGAGGCTATATACAGGGGGTACCAGTACAGAGTCAATGTGGAGGCTATATACAGGGGGCACCAGTACAGAGTCAATGTGGAGGCTATATACAGGGGGTACCAGTACCGAGTCAATGTGGAGGCTATATACAGGGGGCACCAGTACAGAGTCAATGTGGAGGCTATATACAGGGGGTACCAGTACCGAGTCAATATGGAGGCTATATACAGGGGGTACCGGTACAGAGTCAATGTGGAGGCTATATACAGGGGGTACCGGTACAGAGTCAATGTGGAGGTTATATACAGGAGGTACCAGTACAGAGTCAATGTGGAGGCTATATACAGGGGGTACCAGTACAGAGTCAATGTGGAGGCTATATACAGGGGGTACCAGTACAGAGTCAATGTGGAGGATATATACAGGGGGTACCAGTACAGAGTCAATGTGGAGGTTATATACAGGAGGTACCAGTACCGAGTCAATGTGGAGGATATATACAGGGGGTACCAGTACAGAGTCAATGTGGAGGTTATATACAGGAGGTACCAGTACAGAGTCAATGTGGAGGTTATATACAGGGGGTACCAGTACAGAGTCAATGTGGAGGTTATATACAGGAGGTACCAGTACCGAGTCAATGTTGAGGCTATATACAGGAGGTACCAGTACCGAGTCAATGTTGAGGCTATATACAGGAGGTACCAGTACCGAGTCAATGTGGAGGCTATATACAGGAGGTACCAGTACCGAGTCAATGTGGAGGCTATATACAGGAGGTACCAGTACCGAGTCAATGTTGAGGCTATATACAGGAGGTACCAGTACCGAGTCAATGTGGAGGCTATATACAGGAGGTACCAGTACCGAGTCAATGTTGAGGCTATATACAGGAGGTACCAGTACCGAGTCAATGTTGAGGCTATATACAGGAGGTACCAGTACCGAGTCAATGTGGAGGCTATATACAGGAGGTACCAGTACCGAGTCAATGTGGAGGCTATATACAGGAGGTACCAGTACCGAGTCAATGTTGAGGCTATATACAGGAGGTACCAGTACCGAGTCAATGTTGAGGTTATATACAGGAGGTACCAGTACCGAGTCAATGTTGAGGCTATATACAGGAGGTACCAGTACCGAGTCAATGTTGAGGTTATATACAGGAGGTACCAGTACCGAGTCAATGTTGAGGCTATATACAGGAGGTACCAGTACCGAGTCAATGTTGAGGTTATATACAGGAGGTACCAGTACCGAGTCAATGTTGAGGCTATATACAGGAGGTACCAGTACCGAGTCAATGTGGAGGCTATATACAGGAGGTACCAGTACCGAGTCAATGTTGAGGCTATATACAGGAGGTACCAGTACCGAGTCAATGTTGAGGCTATATACAGGAGGTACCAGTACCGAGTCAATGTGGAGGCTATATACAGGAGGTACCAGTACCGAGTCAATGTGGAGGCTATATACAGGAGGTACCAGTACAGAGTCAATGTTGAGGCTATATACAGGAGGTACCAGTACCGAGTCAATGTTGAGGCTATATACAGGGGGTACCAGTACCGAGTCAATGTTGAGGCTATATACAGGGGGTACCAGTACCGAGTCAATGTGGAGGCTATATACAGGAGGTACCAGTACCGAGTCAATGTTGAGGCTATATACAGGAGGTACCAGTACCGATTCAATGTGGAGGCTATATACAGGAGGTACCAGTACCGAGTCAATGTTGAGGCTATATACAGGAGGTACCAGTACCGAGTCAATGTTGAGGCTATATACAGGGGGTACCAGTACCGAGTCAATGTTGAGGCTATATACAGGAGGTACCAGTACCGAGTCAATGTTGAGGCTATATACAGGAGGTACCAGTACCGAGTCAATGTGGAGGCTATATACAGGGTATTACGGTACAGAGTCAATGTGGAGGCTATATACAGGAGGTACAAGTACCGAGTCTATGTGGAGGCTATATACAGGAGGTACCAGTACCGAGTCAATGTGGAGGCTATATACAGGAGGTACCAGTACCGAGTCAATGTGGAGGCTATATACAGGAGGTACCAGTACCGAGTCAATGTGGAGGCTATATACAGGAGGTACCAGTACCGAGTCAATGTGGAGGCTATATACAGGAGGTACAAGTACCGAGTCAATGTTGAGGCTATATACAGGAGGTACCAGTACCGAGTCAATGTGGAGGCTATATACAGGAGGTACCAGTACCGAGTCAATGTTGAGGCTATATACAGGAGGTACCAGTACCGAGTCAATGTTGAGGCTATATACAGGAGGTACCAGTACCGAGTCAATGTTGAGGCTATATACAGGAGGTACCAGTACCGAGTCAATGTTGAGGCTATATACAGGAGGTACCAGTACCGAGTCAATGTGGAGGCTATATACAGGAGGTACCAGTACAGAGTCAATGTGGAGGCTATATACAGGAGGTACCAGTACCGAGTCAATTTGGAGGCTATATACAGGAGGTACCAGTACCGAGTCAATGTTGAGGCTATATACAGGAGGTACCAGTACCGAGTCAATGTGGAGGCTATATACAGGAGGTACCAGTACAGAGTCAATGTGGAGGCTATATACAGGAGGTACCAGTACCGAGTCAATGTTGAGGCTATATACAGGAGGTACCAGTACCGAGTCAATGTGGAGGCTATATACAGGAGGTACCAGTACAGAGTCAATGTGGAGGCTATATACAGGAGGTACCAGTACCGAGTCAATGTTGAGGCTATATACAGGAGGTACCAGTACCGAGTCAATGTGGAGGCTATATACAGGAGGTACCAGTACCGAGTCAATGTTGAGGCTATATACAGGAGGTACCAGTACCGAGTCAATGTTGAGGCTATATACAGGAGGTACCAGTACCGAGTCAATGTGGAGGCTATATACAGGAGGTACCAGTACCGAGTCAATGTGGAGGCTATATACAGGGGGTAACGGTACAGAGTCAATGTGGAGGCTATACAGGGGGTACCGGTACAGAGTCAATGTGGAGGCTATATACAGGGGGTACCGGTACAGAGTCAATGTGGAGGTTATATACAGGGTATTATGGTACAGAGTCAATGTGGAGGCTATATACAGGGGGTACTGGTACAGAGTCAATGTGGAGGCTATATACAGGGTGTACCAGTACCGAGTCAATGTGAAGGCTATATACAGGGGGTAACGGTACAGAGTCAATGTAGAGGCTATATACAGGGTGTTACGGTACAGAGTCAATGTGGAGGCTATATACAGGCGGTACCAGTACCGAGTCAATGTGTGGGGGTACAGGTTAGTCGAGGTCATTTGTCGGTGAAGTGACTATGCATAGATAATAAACAGCAAGTAGCAGCAGTGTAAAAACAAATGGAGGGGGGGGGGTGTCAGTAAAGATAGTCCTGTGGCATTTGATTAATTGTTCAGCAGTCTTATGGCTTGGGGCTAGAAGCTGTTAAGGAGCCTTTTGGTCCTAGACTTGGCGCTCCGGGTAGCGCTTGCCTGGCGGTAGCAGAGAAAACAGTCTCTGACTTGGGTGACCAGAGTCTCTGACTTGGGGGACCAGAGTCTCTGACTTGGGGGACTGGAGTCTCTGACTTGGGGGACCAGAGTCTCTGACTTGGGGGACCGGAGTCTCTGACTTGGGGGACTGGAGTCTCTGACTTGGGGGACTGGAGTCTCTGACTTGGGGGACTGGAGTCTCTGACTTGGGGGACCGGAGTCTCTGACTTGGGGGACCAGAGTCTCTGACTTGGGGGACCAGAGTCTCTGACTTGGGTGACAGGAGTCTTTGACCTGGGGGACCTGAGTCTCTGACTTGGGGGACCGGAGTCTCTGACTTGGGGGACCGGAGTCTCTGACTTGGGTGACCAGAGTCTCTGACTTGGGGGACCGGAGTCTCTGACTTGGGGGACCGGAGTCTCTGACTTGGGGGACCAGAGTCTCTGACTTGGGGGACCGGAGTCTCTGACTTGGGGGACTGGAGTCTCTGACTTGGGGGACTGGAGTCTCTGACTTGGGGGACCGGAGTCTCTGACTTGGGGGTACCAGAGTCTCTGACTTGGGTGACAGGAGTCTTTGACCTGGGGGACCTGAGTCTCTGACTTGGGGGACCAGAGTCTCTGACTTGGGGGACTGGAGTCTCTGACTTGGGTGACCAGAGTCTCTGACTTGGGGGACCAGAGTCTCTGACTTGGGGGACCGGAGTCTCTGACTTGGGGGACCAGAGTCTCTGACTTGGGGGACCAGAGTCTCTGACTTGGGTGACCAGAGTCTCTGACTTGGGTGACCAGAGTCTCTGACTTGGGTGACCAGAGTCTCTGACTTGGGGGACCAGAGTCTCTGACTTGGGGGACCAGAGTCTCTGACTTGGGGGACTGGAGTCTCTGACTTGGGTGACAGGAGTCTTTGACCTGGGGGACCAGAGTCTCTGACTTGGGGGACTGGAGTCTCTGACTTGGGTGACAGGAGTCTTTGACCTGGGGGACCAGAGTCTCTGACTTGGGTGACCAGAGTCTCTGACTTGGGGGACCAGAGTCTCTGACTTGGGGGACCAGAGTCTCTGACTTGGGGGACCAGAGTCTCTGACTTGGGGGACTGGAGTCTCTGACTTGGGTGACAGGAGTCTTTGACCTGGGGGACCTGAGTCTCTGACTTGGGTGACCGGAGTCGCCTATTAAAGATGTCCTGGATGGCAGAAAGCTTGGTCCGAGCAGCAGCCATACCGGTGCCATACTGGTGCCATACCGGTGCCATACCGGTGCAAAACTCATTACAGGCATCACAGCATATGTAAATTAAGTGAAAGTGACGCTTTTATGATTGGACACTGAGCATTCTAGGCGTTGTTCCTGGCCCCGTTTCACACGGGCTATTTTGTATTGAGTTTCTGAAGCTAACCCCGAAAAGTTGGTGCTAACCCGGCTCCGGAGCAAGGCCAGCTATCCCTGGGTTAAGGTTGGTGCTAGCCTTCTTCAGAATGTGCAAGTGGTAACACTCGCTTAGCCCCGGGCTAAAATCTCCCTTAGCTCAGGACTAAGACGGCTCTTAGCCCCGGGCTAAGTAAGGCGAAGTGTGAACACCCTTTTACATACCCATATTATTAGTTGTGACTTGTGATCGCAGATGACCCACTTTAAAACATTTTCATGCTTTTTCTTCTTCTTCATTTAAGCTACTTCTCTTAGACCATTTAAGCTACTTCTCTTAGACCATTTAAGCTACTTCTCTTAGACCATTTAAGCTACTTCTCTTAGACCATTTAAGCTACTTCTCTTAGACCATTTAAGCTACTTCTCTTAGACCATTTAAGCTACTTCTCTTAGACCATTTAAGCTACTTCTCTTAGACCATTTAAGCTACTTCTCTTAGACCATTTAAGCTACTTCTCTTAGACCATTTAAGCTACTTCTCTTAGACCATTTAAGCTACTTCTCTTAGACCATTTAAGCTACTTCTCTCAGACCATTTAAGTTACTTCTCTTAGACCATTTAAGCTACTTCTCTTAGACCATTTAAGCTACTTCTCTTAGACCATTTAAGCTACTTCTCTTAGACCACATATGTCAGAGTCAAGGCCCGCGGGCCACATCCGGCCCGCAAGAAGGTTTTTTACGGCCCCTGGGATGATCTTGATTTATTATTAGAACCGGCCCGCAGCAAGCCGGCAGCCCGCAGATCTTTTACACGCACCAATACTACATTTCCCACAATGCAAAGGTGACGCACCGAGCAGTAGGCTGCTTCATTTCAATATTTATTGGCACAGCAGTCGTCAGCATCACAGTAAAATTAACTTTCAGATACCCATCAAAAATGGCAAAACGGAAGGTGGATACTGAGAACCGGGGGTTTCAAACAAGGTGGGAGTCGGAGTATATGTTCACGAAGGTAGCTGGAAAACCTGTGTGTCTTCTGTGTGGAGAAAGTGTGGCGGTACTGAAAGAGTATAATCTGAGACGACATTATGAAACGAAACACGCGGACAAAAACAAGAATATGGACATGGAACAAAGGCTACAAAAGGCAGAGGAATTAAAACGAGGCCTCAAATCTCGACAGGCTCTGTTCAAAAAAGCCAAATCACAAGGCCAGGCTGCTGTCAAGGCCAGTTTTATTTTGGCAGAATAGATCGCTAAATCAGCCCGGCCATTTACGGAGGGGGATTTCATCAAAAACTGCATGATTAAAGTTTGTGACGAAGTTTGCCCAGAAAAAAGGCAACTCTTTTTAAATGTGAGTCTGAGCAGAAACACCATTGCCGAGAGAGTAGACCAGTTGTCCATCAATCTAAAAGAGCAGCTTGTGAAAAAGGGAAAAGATTTTATTGCATATTCCTTGGCTGTGGATGAGAGCACCGACATTTCTGACATTGCCCAGTTGTCAATTTTCATCCGCGGAGTGGACTCCAACCTAAGCGTGACAGAGGAGTTTTTGGCTTTACGTCCTATGCATGGCACAACTACGGGGCATGATTTGTATGAAGAGGTGTCAAGATGTGTAAATGAGATGGAGCTGCCTTGGGAAAAACTCGTGGGTTTGACAACCGACGGAGCACCTGCGATGTGTGGACACAGGAGCGGACTGGTGGCGAAGATACGGGAAAAGATGCAAGAGGAAAACGCGACAGGTGAGCTGACAGCTTATCATTGTATCATACACCAGGAAGCGTTGTGCGGTAAAGCCTTGAAAATGGAGCATGTAATGAGCATCATCACGCGCACAGTTAACTTTATCAGAGCCAAAGGTTTGAATCACCGCCAGTTCAAGGCATTTCTGACGGAGTTAGAAACGGAGCATGGTGATTTGCCTTATCACACAGAGGTGCGATGGCTAAGCCAGGGAAAGGTGCTTCAAAGATGTTTCGAGCTTCGTGAGGAGATTTGTCTGTTCTTGGACAGCAAAGGGAAAGACACAACACAACTCCGAGACGAAATGTTTCTGTGTGAAATGGCTTTTCTGTGTGACATTACGAGTCATCTGAATGCAATAAACTTGCAGCTGCAGGGTCGGGATCGTGTCATCTCTGATATGTACAGTACAGTGAAGGCATTTAAAACCAAACTGACTCTGTGGGAGACGCAGATGCGGAAAGAAAATTTGAGCCACTTTCCCAGCTGCCAGACCATGAAAGAGAAGCTCTCTACCAGTGCGTTCCCGAGCACACAGTTGGCTGATAAAATAGGTATGCTTGCCGCTGACTTTCGACGCCGATTTGCTGACTTTGAAGCACAAAAAAGCAGGTTGGAACTGCTCGGTAACCCATTTGCTGTTGACGTGGAAAGCTCACCACCAAACCTCCAAATGGAGTTGATTGACCTCCAATGCAATGATGCACTGAGGGCAAAATATGCGGCAGTGGGTGCTGCGGAGTTCGCCCGTTTCCTCCCCGGCACAATGCCCCAGCTGCGCATCCAGGCTGCTCAAACGTTGTCTATGTTTGGCAGCACATACCTGTGTGAACAACTGTTTTCTTTGATGAACCTGAACAAAACATCACACAGAAGTCGACTTACTGCTGAACACCTCCACTCAATTCTGAGGATTTCTTCAGCTCAGAGCCTTACCCCGAACATTGATGAACTTGTGGAAAAGATGGGACACCACCAAGTATCACCCTCAACCTCAAACAAGTGAACATTACTGTGCAATCACATATTTAGAGTTTTTACTCAGTTCAAGTTTAAAAGTTAAAATTTAATATTTGTTTTCACTGCATGTTACTTCTCCTTAAACAAAGTGTTGTTTTTGATTAATAGATTTTTGCACTTTATTTTTTTGTATTTCAATCCAATTATATTTTAAAAATATTTCAGTTGAGTGGATGATAGAAAATTGCTATTATTGTTTTTTCTTTGAAGTAAATTTAGCCCACTTTTGCTAAAATAGAAAATATAGTCTACTGATGGTGCCTTGAATACCGGTTTCTTTCATTTAATGTTCATGTTATGGGGATATTTATATAAAGGAAATTTGTCTTTTGTGTCTGTTGAAAATTAAAGATTACTGACAGAGCCATAAGAAAATATTGCTTTATTTATCTGATCATATTGTAATATATTTGTTAGGTTTTCAGTAGGTTCAATTAGGTTCACTAGACTATATGCGTCATTTAAAAAATTTTCAATGAACATTCGAACAGTCCGGCCCTCGTCTTGTAGCTGATTTTTTTATTTGGCCCTCCGTCCATTTGACTTTGACACCCCTGTCTTAGACCATTTAAGCTACTTCTCTTAGACCATTTAAGCTACTTCTCTTAGACCATTTAAGCTACTTCTCTTAGACCATTTAAGCTACTTCTCTTAGACCATTTAAGCTACTTCTCTTAGGCCATTTAAGCTACTTCTCTTAGACCATTTAAGCTACTTCTCTTAGACCATTTAAGCTACTTCTCTTAGACCATTTAAGCTACTTCTCTTAGACCATTTAAGCTACTTCTCTTAGACCATTTAAGCTACTTCTCTTAGGCCATTTAAGCTACTTCTCTTAGACCATTTAAGCTACTTCTCTTAGACCATTTAAGCTACTTCTCTTAGACCATTTAAGCTACTTCTCTTAGACCATTTAAGCTACTTCTCTTAGACCATTTAAGTTACTTCTCTTAGACCATTTAAGCTACTTCTCTTAGACCATTTAAGCTACTTCTCTTAGACCATTTAAGCTACTTCTCTTAGACCATTTAAGCTACTTCTCTTAGACCATTTAAGCTACTTCTCTTAGACCATTTAAGCTACTTCTCTTAGACCATTTAAGCTACTTTTCTTAGACCATTTAAGCTACTTCTCTTAGACCATTTAAGCTACTTCTCTTAGACCATTTAAGCTACTTCTCTTAGACCATTTAAGCTACTTCTCTTAGACCATTTAAGCTACTTCTCTTAGGCCATTTAAGCTACTTCTCTTAGACCATTTAAGCTACTTCTCTTAGACCATTTAAGCTACTTCTCTTAGACCATTTAAGCTACTTCTCTTAGACCATTTAAGCTACTTCTCTTAGGCCATTTAAGCTACTTCTCTTAGACCATTTAAGCTACTTCTCTTAGACCATTTAAGCTACTTCTCTTAGACCATTTAAGCTACTTCTCTTAGACCATTTAAGCTACTTCTCTTAGGCCATTTAAGCTACTTCTCTTAGACCATTTAAGCTACTTCTCTTAGACCATTTAAGCTACTTCTCTTAGGCCATTTAAGCTACTTCTCTTAGACCATTTAAGCTACTTCTCTTAGACCATTTAAGCTACTTCTCTTAGACCATTTAAGCTACTTCTCTTAGACCATTTAAGCTACTTCTCTTAGACCATTTAAGCTACTTCTCTTAGACCATTTAAGCTACTTCTCTTAGACCATTTAAGCTACTTCTCTTAGACCATTTAAGCTACTTCTCTTAGACCATTTAAGCTACTTCTCTTAGACCATTTAAGCTACTTCTCTTAGACCATTTAAGCTACTTCTCTTAGACCATTTAAGCTACTTCTCTTAGACCATTTAAGCTACTTCTCTTAGGCCATTTAAGCTACTTCTCTTAGACCATTTAAGCTACTTCTCTTAGACCATTTAAGCTACTTCTCTTAGACCATTTAAGCTACTTCTCTTAGACCATTTAAGCTACTTCTCTTAGACCATTTAAGCTACTTCTCTTAGACCATTTAAGCTACTTCTCTTAGGCCATTTAAGCTACTTCTCTTAGACCATTTAAGCTACTTCTCTTAGACCATTTAAGCTACTTCTCTTAGACCATTTAAGCTACTTCTCTTAGACCATTTAAGCTACTTCTCTTAGACCATTTAAGCTACTTCTCTTAGACCATTTAAGCTACTTCTCTTAGACCATTTAAGCTACTTTTCTTAGACCATTTAAGCTACTTCTCTTAGACCATTTAAGCTACTTCTCTTAGACCATTTAAGCTACTTCTCTTAGACCATTTAAGCTACTTCTCTTAGACCATTTAAGCTACTTCTCTTAGGCCATTTAAGCTAATTCTCTTAGACCATTTAAGCTACTTCTCTTAGACCATTTAAGCTACTTCTCTTAGACCATTTAAGCTACTTCTCTTAGACCATTTAAGCTACTTCTCTTAGACCATTTAAGCTACTTCTCTTAGACCATTTAAGCTACTTCTCTTAGACCATTTAAGCTACTTCTCTTAGGCCATTTAAGCTACTTCTCTTAGACCATTTAAGCTACTTCTCTTAGACCATTTAAGCTACTTCTCTTAGACCATTTAAGTTACTTCTCTTAGACCATTTAAGCTACTTCTCTTAGACCATTTAAGCTACTTCTCTTAGACCATTTAAGCTACTTCTCTTAGGCCATTTAAGCTACTTGTCTTAGACCATTTAAGCTAAAAACACAGTTTAAACTTTAAAACGTGCAGACTGGTCTGGAATAAAATAAAATTGCATAGAACTTTTTGATATATTTTATACTTTTTACACCATTGAGCTTTTTTGTCTTTTCGTCCACTTGAATGGGATTTTTTTTCAACATTTCAACAGTCTCATTGTTAAAAACCCATGATTTACAACATTCTAAATGTCTCATTGTTAAAAACCCACGATTTACAACATTCTAAAGGTCTCAGTGTTAAAAACCCACGATTTACAACATTCTAAAGGTCTCATTGTTAAAAACCCACGATTTACAACATTCTAAAGGTCTCATTGTTAAAAACCCACGATTTACAACATTCTAATGGTCTCATTGTTAAAAACCCACGATTTACAACATTCTAAAGGTCTCAGTGTTAAAAACCCACGATTTACAACATTCTAAAGGTCTCAGTGTTAAAAACCCACGATTTACAACATTCTAAAGGTCTCATTGTTAAAAACCCACGATTTACAACATTCTAAAGGTCTCATTGTTAAAAACCCACGATTTACAACATTCTAATGGTCTCATTGTTAAAAACCCACGATTTACAACATTCTAAAGGTCTCATTGTTAAAAACCCACGATTTACAACATTCTAAAGGTCTCAGTGTTAAAAACCCACGATTTACAACATTCTAAAGGTCTCATTGTTAAAAACCCACGATTTACAACATTCTAAAGGTCTCATTGTTAAAAACCCATGATTTACAACATTCTAAAGGTCTCATTGTTAAAAACCCACGATTTACAACATTCTAAAGGTCTCATTGTTAAAAACCCATGATTTACAACATTTTAAAGGTCTCATTGTTAAAAACCCATGATTTACAACATTCTAAAGGTCTCATTGTTAAAAACCCATGATTTACAACATTCTAAAGGTCTCATTGTTAAAAACCCATGATTTACAACATTCTATTCACTGTAAACAATATGACTTCTGACATAAATCAGCTACTTTTACCACTTTCCCAACAACTTAGACTAAATACTTAGAGAGTATGACATCTTAGTCTACTTCTCTGCTATTCAAATCTGAAATCAGAACAAAAATATATTATATTGATCATATGACACTACTGTTGTAGCAACCTTGTTAACTACGTTTTCTTTCAGTTTTTACAAACTGAAATTGACCACTTTGCCAACAGGCTATATACAGGAGGTACCAGTACCAAGTCAGACTAAAACAGAGCTCATGAAATATTTGTATTTTTCTCTGCTATTCAAAACTGAAATCAGAACAGAAATATCCTAATATAATATACTAATCTAATATAAAAATACATGAATCTATAAAAATATACTAATATAATATACTAATCTAATATAAAAAGTATACTAATCTAATATTAAAATATACAAATTTAATAGAAAAATATACTAATTTAATAGAAAAGTGTAATAATCTAATAGAAAAATATACTAATCTAATATAAAAAATATACTAATTTAATAGAAAAATATACTAATTTAATAGAAAAATATACTAATTTAATAGAAAAATATACTTAACTAAAAATATGCTAATACAAATATAACAATGTACTAATAAAAATATACTAATCTCCAATGTGCTGATAGAGGAAATACATTTTTTTTACTCCAAGAAAACGTATCATGTTCACCATGTTTATGAATCACATTGTAAATAAGGAGGGTAAAATTGTCACACAAGCAGTTAACAAAGGTGTACGGAGACGAACGCTCAGTTCAAAAGTAGAACAAACTCATCACAGCACTGCCACAAAAACAAAACAAAAATAGAAGTGTCAATTACTCAAAAGAGAAAGGAATGAATTGGTTTGTCAGGCTCCAATAAATAAATAAAACAGGACCTGACATGACTAACATAAACCGTAAAAAGGAACCAGTTTCACTTAAGGTCGAGAGGTTTGACTACAGTATGAGTATTATTATAATATTATATAATGAGTATTATTATATTATTATATAATGAGTATTATTATAATATTATATAATGAGTATTATTATATTATTATATAATGAGTATTATTATATTATTATATAATGAGTATTATTATAATATTATATAATGAGTATTATTATAATATTATATAATGAGTATTATTATAATATTATATAATGAGTATTATTATATTATTATATAATGAGTATTATTATATTATTATAATATTATATAATGAGTATTATTATAATATTATATAATGAGTATTATTATAATATTATATAATGAGTATTATTATATTATTATATAATGAGTATTATTTGACTTATACCTCATTCAAATTCAAGATAGTTGTGAACAGATTTTGACGTCCCAATACCATGGCATCAGTTTTATGCACTGATAATAGATACTGTATATATATTGAATTGTAATGTTTTTCCACAAAGTCCTCCAACTAAGGCAGAAGGGAGGGGGTAAAAACATAATAATCATTTTTAGAAAGGAGTGATTGTGCAAGTAATGTTTATTTGATAGACTTCAAGTCTATATGTTTATTTCATAGCTGATCTATCCGTTGTTTTAAAACCATGTGTTATAGTCATAACTCTCACTGTTCCATAACTTCCACATGTTCAGGCTATTCTATCATATCGAATCAATCAGCATTTCCATCGACCTCCTCTTTCTTAACAACTTTGTCATTTTTTCATGGGGGAGGGTGACAGGTACAGGATACAGTATTGAAACAATTCACATATTCAGTTGGCATCATACTACGTGTTTTGTTTCATATTCTCACATATTGTTGTTGTTGTTGTACCTGAAAGAATAATGTATACAAAGAGAGAAATGATCCTATTACAGAGTTTAGTAATAATAAAATGTGTATGTAAATAAATATTTTATAAAGGAGATCATCCCGCTGGTCTGGTCACATGATTATCACTGACTCCGCCCCCAGAAGTGGCGGTCGGTGCCGTTTAAGATGAAGGACGATTATATTTTTAATCATCATGACCTTATTTCTGTTACAGCGTGTTGGATGACTGTCATTCATATTCACCCAGTTCAATGTAACAGTGACAGGTTACTGTCATTCATATTCACCCAGTTCAATGTGACAGTGACAGGTTACTGTCATTCACCCAGTTCAATGTAACAGTGACAGGTTACTGTCATTCACCCAGTTCAATGTAACAGTGACAGGTTACTGTCATTCACCCAGTTCAATGTAACAGTGACAGGTTTAGGTTACTGTCCTTCATATTCCATTCACCCAGTTCAATGTAACAGTGACAGGTTACTGTCATTCATATTCACCCAGTTCAATGTAACAGGTTTAGGTTACTGTCATTCATATTCCATTCACCCAGTTCAATGTAACAGGTTTAGCTTACTGTCATTCACCCAGTTCAATGTAACAGTGACAGGTTTAGGTTACTGTCATTCATATTCCATTCACACAGTTCAATGTAACAGGTTTAGGTTACTGTCATTCATATTCACCCAGTTCAATGTAACAGTGACAGGTTACTGTCATTCATATTCCATTCACCCAGTTCAATGTAACAGGTTTAGGTTACTGTCATTCATATCCCATTCACCCAGCCCAATGTAACAGTGATGGGTTTAGGTTACTGTCATTCATATTCCATTCACCCAGTTCAATGTAACAGTGACAGGTTTAGGTTACTGTCATTCATATTCACCCAGTTCAATGTGACAGGTTTAGGTTACTGTCATTCATATTCACCCAGTTCAATGTAACAGTGATGGGTTTAGGTTACTGTCATTCATATTCCATTCACCCAGTTCAATGTAACAGTGACAGGTTTAGGTTACTGTCATTCATATTCACCCAGATCAATGTAACAGTGATAGGTGTCACCTCTCACCTTTTCCCTTCAAAAAAAAAACCCCATTCCAAGCCAAACCTTCATATCATAACCGCTAACCGCTACAGAGCCTACATCGTTGTCACCATATTAGCTAATGTCACGTCAACATAGCTACTAGAACTAATGCGTTAGTAATCCCGCTCCTGTACAGTGTACAGTTAGCAATGTAATCATAAGTCTAACAGTGTACAGTGTTCTATTGTCTTTCTCTGTCTTTGTCACACCCTGATCTCTTTCACCTGTCCTTGTGATTGTCTCCACCCCTTCCAGGTGTCACCCATCTTCCCCATTATCCCCTATGTATTTATACCTGTGTTCTCTGTGTGTCTGTTGCCAGCTCGTCTTATTTGTCAAATCAAATTTTATTGATCACATACACATGGTTAGCAGATGTTATTGGTCACATGGTTAGCAGATGTTATTGGTCACATGATTAGCAGATGTTAATGATCACATGGTTAGCAGATGTTAATGGTCACATGGTTAGCAGATGTTAATGGTCACATGGTTAGCAGATGTTATTGGTCACATGGTTAGCAGATGTTAATGTGAGTGTAGCGAAATGCTTGTGCTTCTAGTTCCGACAATGCAGTAATAACCAACGAGTAATCTAACCTAACAATTTCACAACAACTACCTTATACACACAAGTGTAAAGGGATGAGGAATATGCACGTCTGAAGTTTGCAAAAGAGCACCTGGATGTTCCACAGCGCTACTGGCAAAATATTCTGTGGACAGATGAAACTACAGTTGAGTTGTTTGGAAGGATAAAAAAAGGCACAGCACACCAACAGCAAAACCTCAGCAGCATACCACCCTGCATACCACTGCTGGCTTGCTTCTGAAGCTAAGCAGGGTTGGTTCTGGTCAGCAGCATACCACCCTGCCTACCACTGCTGGCTTGCTTCTGAAGCTAAGCAGGGTTGGTCCTGGTCAGCAGCATACCACCCTGCATACCACTGCTGGCTTGCTTCTGAAGCTAAGCAGGGTTGGTCCTGGTTAGCAGCATACCACCCTGCATACCACTGCTGGCTTGCTTCTGAAGCTAAGCAGGGTTGGTCCTGGTCAGCAGCATACCACCCTGCATACCACTGCTGGCTTGCATCTGAAGCTAAGTAGGGTTGGTCCTGGTTGGTTCCTGGATGGGAGACCAGATGCTGCTGGAAGTGGTGTTGGAGGGCCAGTAGGAGGCACTCTTTCCTCTGGTCTAAAAAAAAATCCTAACGACACTGCCCTGTGTAGGGTGCCATCTTTTGGATGGGATGTTAAACGGGTGTCCTGACTCTCTGAGGTCATTAAAGATTCCATGGCACTTATCGTAAGAGTAGGGGTGATAACCCCAGCGTCCTGGCTAAATTCCCAATTTGGCCCTCAAACCATCACGGTCACCTAATCATCCCCTCTCCCCTGTAGCTTACAATTGGCTCATTCATCTCCCCTCTCCCCTGTAACTATTCCCCAGGTCGTTGTCTAATCATTCCTCCTCTCCCCTGTAACTATTCCCCAGGTCGTTGTCTAATCATTCCTCCTCTCCCCTGTAACTATTCCCCAGGTCGTTGTCTAATCATTCCTCCTCTCCCCTGTAACTATTCCCCAGGTCGTTGTCTAATCATTCCTCCTCTCCCCTGTAACTATTCCCCAGGTCGTTGTCTAATAACTATTCCCCAGGTCGTTGTCTAATCATTCCTCCTCTCCCCTGTAACTATTCCCCAGGTCGTTGTCTAATCATTCCTCCTCTCCCCTGTAACTATTCCCCAGGTCGTTGTCTAATCATTCCTCCTCTCCCCTGTAGCTATTCCCCAGGTCGTTGTCTAATCATTCCTCCTCTCCCCTGTAACTATTCCCCAGGTCGTTGTCTAATCATTCCTCCTCTCCCCTGTAACTATTCCCCAGGTCGTTGTCTAATCATTCCTCCTCTCCCCTGTAACTATTCCCCAGGTATTCCCCTAATCATTCCTCCTCTCCCCTGTAGGTCGTTGTCTAATCATTCCTCCTCTCCCCTGTAACTATTCCCCAGGTCGTTGTCTAATCATTCCTCCTCTCCCCTGTAACTATTCCCCAGGTCGTTGTCTAATCATTCCTCCTCTCCCCTGTAACTATTCCCCAGGTCGTTGTCTAATCATTCCTCCTCTCCCCTGTAACTATTCCCCAGGTCGTTGTCTAATCATTCCTCCTCTCCCCTGTAACTATTCCCGTTGTCTAATCATTCCTCCTCTCCCCTGTAACTATTCCCCAGGTCGTTGTCTAGGTCGTTGTCTAATCATTCCTCCTCTCCCCTGTAACTATTCCCCAGGTCGTTGTCTAATCATTCCTCCTCTCCCCTGTAACTATTCCCCAGGTTGTTGTCTAATCATTCCTCCTCTCCCCTGTAACTATTCCCCAGGTCGTTGCTGTAAATGAGATCTTGTTCTCAGTCAACTTACCTGGTAAAGTAAATACAAAATCCCAACTGTAAACTATGGTGGAGGGAGAATCATGGTTTGGGGCTGCTTTGCTGCCTCAGGGACCGCTTGCTATCATTAATGAAAAAATGAATTCCCAAGTTTATCAAGACACTTTGCAGGAGAATGTTAGGCTATCTGTCCACCAATTGAATCTCAACAGAAGTTGGGTGATGCAACAGGACAACGACCCAAAACACAGAAGTCAATCAACAACAGAATGGCTTCAACAGAAGAAAATACACCTTCTGGAGTGGCCCAGTCAGAATCCTGACCTCAACCCGATTGAGATGCTGTGACCTGTTCACACCAGACATCCCAAGAATATTGCTGAACTGAAACAGTTTTGTAAAGAGGAATGGTCCAAAATTCCTCCTGACCCTTATGCAGGTCTCATCCGCAACAACAGAAAACGTTTGGTTGAGGTTATTACTGCCAACAGAGGGTCAACCAGTTATTAAATCCAAGGGTTACTTTTTCCACCATGCACTGTGAATGTTGACACAGTGTGTTCAATAAAGACATGAAAACGTATGAGTGTTTGTGTGTTATTAGTTTAAGCAGACTGTGTTTGTCTATTGTTGTGACTTAGATGATGATCAGATCAAATTTTATGACCAATTTATGCAGAAACCAAGGTATTTCCAAAGGGCTCACATACTTTTTATATACCACATACTTTTTAAATACTACCATATATATATATATATATATATATATATATATAATATATTATAATGAATGTAATGTGGATAAACTGTTGACAATCTTGATTTCAGTAGAGGTCTCTTGAGCCCACTGCCTCTAGATGGTGGTATTGACCATGAAAATGACATTGGCTGTTTCACACTTGAGGAAAATAATTATATATATATATATATATATATATATATATATATATATAATTATATATATAGTATCAGTCAAAAGGTTGGACACACCTACTCATTCAAGGGTTTTTCTTAATTTCTACTATTTCCTATGTTGTGGAATAATAGTGAAGATCTCAAAACTAGGAAATAACACATATGGAATCATGTAGTAACCCAAAAACTATGAAACAAATCACAATTTGAGATTCTTCAAAGTAGCCATGACAGCTTTGCACGCTCTTGGCATTCTCTCAACCAGCTTCATGAGGTAGTCACCTGGAATGCATTTCAATCAACAGGTGTGCCCTGTTAAGTTAATTTGTGGAATTTCTCTCCATCTTAATACATTTGGGTCAATCAGTTGTGTTGTGACAAGGTAGGGGTGGTATACAGAAGACAGCCCTATTTGGTAAAAGACCAAGTCCATATTATGGCAAGAACAATTCAAATAAGCAAAGAGAAATGACAGTTCATCATTACTTTGAGACATGAAAGTCAGTCATTCCGGAACATTTCATGAACTTTAGAAGTTTCTTCAAGTGCAGCCGCAAAGTCCATCAGGCACTATGATGAAACTGGTTCTCATGAGGACCGCCACAAGAGAGGAAGACCCATAGTTACCTCTGCTGCAGAGGATAAGTTCATTACAGTTACCAGCCTCAGAATTACAGCCCAAATAAATGCTTCATGGAGTTCAAGTAACAGACCCATCTCAACATCAACTGTTCAGAGGAGACTGTGTGAATCATGGCCTTCATGGTCGAATTGCTGCAAAGAAACCACTACTAAAGGACACCGATAATAAGAAGATACTTGCTTGAGCCAAGACACATGAGCAATGGACATTAGACTTGTGGAAATCTGTCCTTTGGTCTGATGAGATTTTTGGTTCTAACGGCCGTGTCTTCGTGAGACGCAGAGTCGGTGAAAGGATGATCTCCGCATGTTTGGTTCCCACCGTGAAGCATGGAGGAGGAGGTGTGATGGTGTGTGGTTCCCACCGTGAAGCATGGAGGAGGAGGTGTGATGGTGTGTGGTTCCCACCGTGAAGCATGGAGGAGGAGGTGTGATGGTGTGTGGTTCCCACCGTGAAGCATGGAGGAGGAGGTGTGATGGTGTGTGGTTCCCACTGTGTGTGGTTCCCACCGTGAAGCATGGAGGAGGAGGTGTGATGGTGTTTGGTTCCCACCGTGAAGCATGGAGGAGGAGGTGTGATGGTGTTGGGGTGCTTTGCTGGTGACCCTGTCAGTGATCTATTTAAAATTGAAGACACACTTAACCAGCATCGCTACCACAGCATTCTGCTGCGATACGTCATCCCATCTGGTTTGGGCTTAGTCCCTCTATCATTTGTTTTTCAACAGGACAATGACTCAACACACCTCCAGGCCGTGTAAGGGCTATTTGATCATGAAGGAGAGTAATGGAGTGCTGCATCAGATGACCTGGCCTCTGCAATCACCTGACCTCAACCCAATTTGAGGTGGTTTGGGATGAGTTGGACCGCAGGGTGAAAGAAAAGCAGCCAACAAGTGCTCAGAATATGTGGGAACTCCTTCAAGATAGTTGGAAAAGAGTGTGCAAGTTGTCATCAAGGCAAAGGGTGGCTACTTTGAAAAATCTCAAATATATTTTGTTTAACACTTGTTGGGGGTCCCTACATGATTCCATATGTGTTATTTCCTAGTTTAGAGGGTGTCTATATTCACAGGGTGTCTATATTCACAGGGTGTCTATATGAACTTATATTCTTGTGTTAATGGACTCTCTAATGATGGATGTTAGGAACAGGTGGAGAGGTGGCTGATTACACACACACACACACACACACACACACACACACACACACACACACACACACACACACACACACACACACACACACACACACAGTGAAGGCAGTTGTGAACAGGTGGAGAGGTGGCTAATTGGTGCTGCTTCACACCTTCACTCTGTTTTGTTCTGTGTTCTCTCTTCTCTGTCTCTGTCTCTCACTTCTCTGTCTCTCTCTCTCTCTCTCTCTCTCTCTCTCTCTCTGTTTGTCTCTGTCTCTGTCTCTGTCTCTGTCTCTCTCTCTCTCTCTCTCTGTCTCTGTCTCTGTCTCTGTCTCTCTCTCTGTCTGTCTGTCTCTCTCTCTCTCTCTCTGTCTCTCTCTTTTCTGTCTCTGTCAATTCAATTCAAGGGGCTTTATTGGCATGGAAAACATGTGTTAACATTGCCAAAGCAAGTGAGGTAGATAATATATAAAGTGAAATAAACAATAAAATTAACAGTAAACATTACACATACAGAAGTTTCAAAACAATAAAGACATTACAAATGTCATATTATATCTATACAGTGTTTTAACAATGTACAAATGGTTAAAGGACATAATATAAAATAAATAAGCATAAATATGGGTTGTATTTACAATGGTGTTTGTTCTTCACTGGTTGCCCTTTTCTCGTGGCAACAGGTCTCTCTCTGTCTCTCTCTCTGTCTCTCCTCTATCCTGTCTCTGTCTCTGTCTCTCTCTATCTCTCCTCTATCCTGTATCTCTCTCTGTCTCTCTGTGTCTGTGTGTCTCTCTCTCTCTCTCTGTCTCTCTCCTCTCTCCTGTCTCTCTCCGTCTCAGCTCTGTCTCCACCCTGAGAGAGACAGGAGAAGTCTATGGATGTGATGCTGGTATCTACCTTGAACACGAATGTAAGTATCTGATTGTCACAGCATCTCACAACACGCAGGTTTTGGGGAGTAACTAACTACATATCTGATACTTTTGAAAAACGAGAATTACTTCTTGGATTTACATTTAAATTCAGAAAGGATGTTTCTGTAAAAAAATACATTAACACCTTTCTGTTTTCTCACTGACAGTCAATTCAGTTTAAAAAAAATACACACACACACACACACACACACACACACACACACACACTCCTGGGGGACGCCCTCTCACAGAAACTCCATGATGATCTGCATAACTCCTAGAAGTAGGAATTAGGATACACATTAACTTAATGGTTTCACTGTAACTGTAAGGGCAGACGTAGCGGAGGAGATGGCGGTACGGGGAGTCAGGACAGGAACAGCGTCGGCACACGGGTAAACAAGGTCATATGAACATTCATGCAGGAGCAGGGAACGGAGCTGGGAACTCAGACAGATATAGGGAAGGTAATGACCGAGGTGATTGAGTCCTGGTGAGTCCGATAATCACTGATGCGTGTGACGGGGGGTGGGGGCAGGTGTGCGTAATGATGATGGCAGGAGTGCGTAATGCTAAGGAGCCTGGTGACGTCGAGTGCCGGGGGGGGGGGGGGGGGGGGGGGGGGTGTCAATCTAAGGGTTGTTCCTCCTCGGGAAGCATCTTGCTCAGCAGAGCACCTCTTGTTAACATAATGAAACAGAGGGACTTTATGGTCTTTCCTTAATTTGCATGCATCCATCTTGAGAAGGAAGTACACGGGATGTACTTCCTATTATAAAACCCTCTAGCTGGGGGGATATACTTCCTGTTAAAAACCCCTCCAGCTGGGGGGTTGTACTTCCTGTTAAAAAACCCTCTAGCTGGGGTATTTGTACTTCCTGTTAAAAAAAAAAGAAGTGATTTTTATTTCCGTTTGCTCGTTCTTTATGGTTCCTATTTCTCTCACAAAGCAATTCTGCTTATTGAGACATTTGAATATTTAGCGCATTTGCAAAATATGTGAGTAAGACTGATAGAGAAAATAAAAACATATGGACCAAAAAAAAGATTTAGAAAGAAAAACACATTTATATCCAAAATACTGCTGTGTTAATCTGAACTGAATGTCTTCCTTTTAGTCGTGTAGAACTGTGACCCAGTGAATCAGATCATCCTCGCTGTGGCAGACCACGTGTAACAACACCTGCACAGGATCGCTACATCCAAACATCACACCTGCGGGACAGGTACAGGATGGCAACAACAACTGCCCGAGTCACACCAGGAATCCCTCCATCAGTGCTCAGACTGTCCACAATAGGCTGAGAGAGGCTGGACTGAGGGCTTGTAGGCCTGTTGTAAAGGCAGGTCCTCACCAGATATCACTGGCAAGATATGCTTGACTCCTTTATATCCTTCCAGCAGGCATCGATTATCTCATACCAGTCACCAAAGAAGGTAAGGTATTGGCATAATTCAGCTAGACTACACCTCAGTTATTCACATAATAAACCTCAAATCGATTGTATTTTTTTTCAACCTGTTTAACCAGTTCTGAAATATATACAGGGCATTATTATTGCAACATAACTAAAAATTAAACATTTTGTCATATAGTCTACTGATAAAATAAAGTCAAGGCAAAAGATATCTTAGCCTACAATAACATGACACTACAGCAAACAGCCAATGATATATTTTATGTAGGAGCCTGTTGAGATGCAATGGAGTAATGTAATGGAGTAATGTAATAATGTAATGGAGTAATGTAATGGAGTAATGTAATAATGTAATGGAGTAATGTAATGGAGTAATGTAATGGAGTAATGTAATGGAGTAATGTAATAATGTAATGGAGTAATGTAATGGGTGATGTAATAATGTAATGGAGTAATGTAATGGGTGATGTAATGTAATGTAATGGAGTGATATAATGTACTGGGGTAATGTAATGTAAAGTGGTGATGTAATTGGGTAATGTAACGGGGTAATGTAATGGGGTAATGTAATGTAACGGGTTAATGTAATGGGCTGATTTAATGGGGTGATGTAATGGGATAATGTAATGGGGTAATGTAATGTAATGGGTAATGTAATGGGTTGATTTAATGGGGTGATGTAATGGGTAATGTAATGGGGTAATGTAATGGGGTAATGTAATGGGGTGATGTAATGGGGTAATGTAATGGGGTAATGTAACGGGATGATGTAATAGGGTAATGTAATGGGGTAATGTAATAGGGTAATGTAATGGGGTAATGTAATGGGGTAATGTAACGGTGTAATGTAACGGGGTAATCAAATCAAATCAAATCAAATTTATTTATATAGCCCTTTGTACATCAGCTGATATCTCAGTGCTGTACAGAAAACCAGCCTAAAACCCCAAACAGCAAGCAATGCAGGTGTAGAAGCACGGTGGCTAGGAAAAACTCCCTAGAAAGGCCAAAACCTAGGAAGAAACCTAGAGAGGAACCAGGCTATGTGGGGTGGCCAGTCCTCTTCTGGCTGTGCCGGGTGGAGATTATAACAAAACATGGTCAAGATGTTCAAATGTTCATAAATGACCAACATGGTCGAATAATAATAAGGCAGAATAGTTGAAACTGGAGCAGCAGCACAGTCAGGTGGACTGGGGACAGCAAGGAGTCATCATGTCAGGTATTCCTGGGGCATGGTCCTAGGGCTCAGGTCCTCCGAGAGAGAGAAAGAAAGAGAGAATTAGAGAGAGCATATGTGGGATGGCCAGTCCTCTTCTGGCTGTGCCGGGTGGAGATTATAACAGAACATGGCCAAGATGTTCAAATGTTCATAAATGACCAGCATGGTCGAATAATAATAAGGCAGAACAGTTGAAACTGGAGCAGCAGCACAGCCAGGTGGACTGGGGACAGCAAGGAGTCATCATGTCAGGTAGTCCTGGGGCATGGTCCTAGGGCTCAGGTCCTCCGAGAGAGAGAAAGAGAGAAGGAGAGAATTAGAGAACGCACACTTAGATTCACACAGGACACCAAATAGGACAGGAGAAGTACTCCAGATATAACAAACTGACCCTAGCCCCCCGACACATAAACTACTGCAGCATAAATACTGGAGGCTGAGACAGGAGGGGTCAGGAGGCACTGTGGCCCACTCCGAGGACACCCCCGGAAAGGGCCAAACAGGAAGGATATAACCCCACCCACTTTGCCAAAGCACAGCCCCCACACCACTAGAGGGATATCTTCAACCACCAACTTACCATCCTGAGACAAGGCTGAGTATAGCCCACAAAGACCTCCGCCACGGCACAACGGCCCATAATGTAATGGGGCAATGTAATGGGGTAATGTAATGGGGTAATGTAATGGGTGATGTGATGGGGTAATGTAATGGGGCAATGTACTGGGTAATGTAATGGGTAATGTAATGGGGTGATGTAACGGGGTGATGTAACAGGGTAATGTAATAGGGTAATGTAATGGGGTAATGTAATGGGTAATGTAATGGGGTAATGTAATGGGGTAATGTAATGGGTAATGGGGTAATGTAATGTGTAATGTAATGGGGTAATGTAACAGGGTGATGTAATGGCGTGATGTAACAGGGTAATGTAATGGGGTGATGTACCGGGGTAATGTAATGGGTAAAGTAATAGGGTAATGTAATGGGGTAATGTAATGGGTAATGTAATGGGGTAATGTAATGGGTAATGTAATGGGGTAATGTAATGGGTAATGTAATGGGGTAATGTAATGGGGTAATGGGGTAATGGAAAATGGGGTAATGTAATGGGCTAATGTAATGGATAATGGGGTAATGTAATGGAGTAATGTAATGTGCTAATGTAATAAAACTTAATAGCCTAAAAGCCATGTTCCTTGAGCTCCATCCCCTCCTGGAAATCAGGTTAATTGTGGGGAGTCTTGTGAACAATATATCTGTTCCTGTGTGAATTATTCCTTCTTTCCTTTACACCCTCTCCCCCTCCTCTCTCCTCCTCCCTCTCTCCTCCCCCTCTCTCCTCTTCCCTCTCCTCTCCCACTATCTCCTCCTCCCTCTCTTCTCCTCCCCCTCTCTCCTCCTCCCTCTCATCTCCCCCTCTCTCCTCCTCCCTCTCCCCTCTCACTCTCTCCTCCTCCCTCTCCTCTCCCCCTCTCTCCTCCCTCTCCTCTCCCACTCTTTCTCCTCCTCCCTCTCCTCTCCCAATCTCTCTCCTCCTCCCTCTCCTCCCCCTCTCTCCTCCTCCCTCTCCTCTCCCACTCTCTCCTCTCCCCCTCTCTCCTCCTCCCTCTCCTCTCCCACTCTCTCCTCTCCTCTTGTCTCCATTCCCCCTCTCTCCTCCCTCTCCTCTCCTCCCCCTCTCTCCTCCTCCCTCTCCTCTCCCCCTCCCTCTCCTCTCCCACTCTCTCCTCCTCACTCTCCTCTCCCACTCTCTCCTCCTCCGTCTCCTCCCTCTCCCACTCTCTCCCTCCTCCCTCTCCCACTCTCTCCTCCTCCCTCTCCTCTACCCCTCTCTCCTCCTCCCTCTCCTCTCCCACTCTCTCTCCTCCTCCCTCTCCTCTCCCACTCTCTCTCCTCCTCCCTCTCCTCCTCTCTCCTCCTCCCTCTCCTCTCCCACTCTCTCCTCTCCCCCTCTCTCCTCCTCCCTCTCCTCTCCCACTCTCTCCTCTCCTCTTGTCTCCATTCCCCCTCTCTCTCCTCCCTCTCCTCTCCCACTCTATCCTCTCCTCTACGTTTGTCTCCACTCCTCTCCTCTCTCTCCTCCCTCAACTCTCCCACTCTCTCCTGTCCTCTCCTCTTGTCTCATCTCCTCCCTCTCCTCTCCCACTCTCTCCTGTCCTCTCATCTTGACTCCTCTCCTCACCTCTCTCTCTTCCCTCTCCTCTCCCACTCTCTCCTATCCTCTCATCTTGTCTCCACTCCTCTCCTCCCTCTCCTCTCCCACTCTCTCCTGCCCTCTCATCTTGTCTCCACTCCTCTCCTCCCTCTCCCCTTCCTCAGGCGAGGGCTTTATGTCCGTATGGCCATGTGAGAGAATGAATCTCTCTACCTCAACATTATGGCCGGCAGCAGCTAAGTGTGCCGCCTCATGAAATGTGTCAGCTGGGCTCCCTTGTCTCATCTCCACAGATTGCAGAGCAGACGGGGTCATTACCATATTTATGTCCTCATCACACGGACCTCCCCCTCCACCGCCGTTTATCCCTTTATTACTGAGATATAAAGACGTGATATGAAGCCTGTTAGCTGACAGGCTGCCATTGTAATGAGAGGTAGTACTGAATAATCAGCCCTTTTTACTCTCCTCTACAGTTAGGTTATACATGGACTCATTCAGAGCACCGTCTGAGTGTCCATAATGGTTCTAGCTATAATCTGGGAAAGTTGAGACCCACGGTGACATTCTTCAGTCTGTCTGGGAGGGTTCTATTTCATAGAAATATGTGTTCTTCTTCTATGGTTCCTATCTCAGTGGTTCCTTCCTTCCATCACCTCTAGAATCCTGGGAGGGTTCTATTTCATAGAGATATGTGTTCTTCTTCTATGGTTCCTATCTCTGTGGTTCCTTTCTTCCTTCGCCTCTAGAATCCTGTGAGTGTTCCGTGTTCTAGTACCTGACGGTCCTGACATTCTAACCCCTGACTCACTACTTTACACCCAGCTGAGGCAATGAACAGTAGTTTGTGACTTTCCCTTCTATCTCCTCTCTCTCTCTCTCTCTCTCTCTCTCTCCCCCGTCACACTCTCCCCATGGATCTGGCCATGTAAACTTATTCATTATGATCTAAAAGGCCAAACTGATCCTAGATCAGCTGCTCTGTGACACAGACCCAGACATTTGCTTTTATCTTACACTACCAAGCTATAAAACAGCCTAATCCTAATAGACAGTCACAGACACACCGCAATAATTGAATCAATAGCTGAATAAGCACCCTGGGGATGTTTAGCAGTTTGTGGTTAAATCATTATTAGCTGTGGTAAAAATCTTTGAATTCTTAAAATGAGAGTAACAAAAATGGATTTAAATTCCACCTGATATTACAACAACAACAAAAAGTATTTATGCCCTAAAGAATACCACCATATGGTGGGGAAAACAAGGTGAGTCTGATCTATATTCCCATTACCACACCACAGATCCACACTTAATCCTTTGTGTAAATGAGTCTTTCTCTGCTGCAGTCATTATTATTATTATTGGGAACTGTTGACAATGTCATCGGAAGACCACAGAATGTTCCCGTGAACATAAGGATGCATGAGACCGAGAGAGAGAGCGCTTGATAGAGAGAGAGAGAGAGAGAGAGAGAGAGAGAGAGAGCTTGAAAGAGAGAGCTTGAATGAGAGAGAGAGCTTGAAAGAGAGAGAGAGCTTGAAAGAGAGAGAGAGCTTGAAATAGAGAGAGAGAGCTTGAAAGAGAGAGAGAGAGCTTGAAAGAGAGAGAGGGAGAGCTTGAAAGAGAGAGAGAGCTTGAAAGAGAGAGAGAGAGCTTGAAAGAGAGAGAGAGAGCTTGAAAGAGAGAGAGAGCTTGAAAGAGAGAGAGAGAGCTTGAAAGAGAGAGAGAGAGCTTGAAAGAGAGAGAGAGCTTGAAAGAGAGAGAGAGCTTGAAAGAGAGAGAGAGAGCTTGAAAGAGAGAGAGAGCTTGAAAGAGAGAGAGAGCTTGAAAGAGAGAGAGAGCTTGAAAGAGAGAGAGAGCTTGAAAGAGAGAGAGAGCTTGAAAGAGAGAGAGAGAGCTTGAAAGAGAGAGAGAGCTTGAAAGAGAGAGAGAGCTTGAAAGAGAGAGAGAG
The DNA here is from genome assembly GCF_045791955.1 of Oncorhynchus clarkii lewisi. Lineage (NCBI taxonomy): Eukaryota > Metazoa > Chordata > Actinopteri > Salmoniformes > Salmonidae > Oncorhynchus > Oncorhynchus clarkii. The sequence goes on from NC_092149.1 coordinate 87,637,404, forward strand.
CTTGAAAGAGAGAGAGAGCTTGAAAGAGAGAGAGAGAGCTTGAAAGAGAGAGCTAGAGCAAGAGAGAGCGAGAGATTCGTAAACTTGCATCTAAATGGCTGTTTGATTCTTGTGTGGGCTTAACTGCAAAACGTGGCAGCTGAGTTGATGAATTCTGGCGCAGAGACAGAACCTCAGCCTGTATCTACGACTAACCATCCATCTCTCCCCCGTCTTCCCCCCCAGACCCACCATCCATCTCTCCCCCCCCCAGACTAACCATCCATCTCTCCCCCGTCTCCCCCCCAGACCCACCATCCATCTCTCCCCCGTCTCTCCCCCCCAGACCCACCATCCATCTCTCCCCTGTCTCCCCCCCCCCAGACCCACCATCCATCTCTCCCCCGTCTCTCCCCCCCCAGACCCACCATCCATCTCTCCCCCGTCTCTTCCTCCCCCCTCCAGACCCACCATCCATCTCTCCCCCGTCTCCCCCCCAGACCCACCATCCATCTCTCCCCCGACTCTTCCTCACCCCCCCAGACCTACTAACCATCCATCTCTCCTCCGTCTCTCCTCCCCCCAGACCCACCATCCATCTCTCCTCCCCCTCTCCCCCCCAGACCCACCATCCATCTCTCCCCCGTCTCTTCCTCCATCTCTACCCCCCCCCAGACCCACCATCCATCTCTCCCCCGTCTCTTCCTCCACCTCTACCCCCGCCCAGACCCACCATCCATCTCTCCCCCGTCTCTTCCTCCATCTCTACCCCCCCCCAGACCCACCATCCATCTCTCCTCCGTCTCTCCCCCCCCCAGACCCACCATCCATCTCTACTCCCCCTCTCCCCCCCAGACTCACCATCCATCTCTCCCCCTCACTTCCCCCCAGACCCACCATCCCACCACTACCACATCCACAGCATGGAAACACAGATACAGAAATCACTATTCTTTACAGAGGAAACTCCTGACATCTCCACAGACGTGGATAGTCTATATAAACAGGCTTTCTGCATGCATGGAAGCACAGCAGCCGAAAGCAAAGGGCTCTGAGTTTTATTCATTTGGTATTATCTGTCTAAACATAGTTTGTCTTGATGACACCATTCTACTGATGGTGATGGGTGCTAACTGTCGTTCATTCACACACACACACACACACACACACACACACACACACACACACACACACACACACACACACACACACACACGCACGCACACACACACACACACACACACACACACACACACACACATACAGACAGACAGAAATGCTAATTAGCACCAAGTTTTACACTCCCAAACTCCCACCCTGGCTGGCTCTGCTGCCGCGGAGGGGGATTTTTTAAAACAGTACTGTCTGGAGTTTGGGATAACATCTCATTACAGCGTTTTAATTTAGCTCTTTATTAAAATGTGAAGTCATGAACAAAGACACTGGCACTTTAAAAAGCTAACAGAATAAAATAGCCGTCCTGTGGTTTCTGTCACCGGAGCGGAGCGAGTCTCTCACCTGATAATGGCGGGAGGGAATAACATGAAGAGTTGATTAGTACGGCACCAGCCTCTACTGCGTTGGTTTGAATTCAAATAAAAGATTGATCAATACACACCGCCTCCCTCCTCTCTAGCATGTAATGCAGAGAGTAAGGGTGTGTCCTAAATGGGACTCTATTCCCTACATAGAGCATTACTTAGGGCTTTGATCTAAAGTAGTGCACTATATAGGGAATAGGGCTCTGGTCTAATGTAGTGCACTATATAGGGCTCTGGTCTATAGTAGTGCACTATATAGGGAATAGGGCCCTGGTCTATAGTAGTGCACTATATAGGGAATAGGGCTCTGGTCTAAAGTAGTGCAGTATATAGGGAATAGGGCTCTGGTCTATAGTAGTGCACTATATAGGGAATAGGGCTCTGGTCTAAAGTAGTGCAGTATATAGGGAATAGGGCTCTGGTCTATAGTAGTGCACTATATAGGGAATAGGGCTCTGGTCTAATGTAGTGCACTATATAGGGAATAGGGCTCTGGTCTAGAGTAGTGTACTATATAGGGAATAGGGCTCTGGTCTAATGTAGTGCACTGTATAGGGAATAGGGCTCTGGTCTAAAGTAGTGCAGTATATAGGGAATAGGGCTATGGTCTAGAGTAGTGTACTATATAGGGAATAGGGCTTTGGTCTAATGTAGTGCACTATATAGGGAATAGGGCTCTGGTCTAATGTAGTGCACTATATAGGGAATAGGGCTCTGGTCTATAGTAGTGCACTATATAGGGAATAGGGCTCTGGTCTATAGTAGTGCACTATATAGGGAATATGGCTCATTAGTTCCTGCCAAGACAGCAGCTACTCTTCCTGGGGTTTATTATGGATCCCCATTAGTTCCTGCCAAGGCAGCAGCTACTCTTCCTGTGGTTTATTATGGATCCCCATTAGTTCCTGCCAAGGCAGCAGCTACTCTTCCTGGGGTTTATTATGGATCCCCATTAGTTCCTGCCAAGGCAGCAGCTACTCTTCCTGTGGTTTATTATGGATCCCCATTAGTTCCTGCCAAGGCAGCAGCTACTCTTCCTGGGGTTTATTAAGGATCCCCATTAGTTCCTGCCAAGGCAGCAGCTACTCTTCCTGGGGTTTATTATGGATCCCCATTAGTTCCTGCCAAGGCAGCAGCTACTCTTCCTGGGGTTTATTAAGGATCCCCATTAGTTCCTGCCAAGGCAGCAGCTACTCTTCCTGGGGTTTATTAAGGATCCCCATTAGTTCCTGCCAAGGCAGCAGCTACTCTTCCTGGGGTTTATTATGGATCCCCATTAGTTCCTGCCAAGGCAGCAGATACTCTTCCTGGGGTTTATTAAGGATCCCCATTAGTTCCTGCCAAGGCAGCAGCTACTCTTCCTGGGGTTTATTATGGATCCCCATTAGTTCCTGTCAAGTCAGCAGCTACTCTTCCTGGGGTTTATTATGGATCCCCATTAGTTCCTACCAAGACAGAAGCTACTCTTCCCGGGGTTTATTATGGATCCCCATTAGTTCCTGTCAAGTCAGCAGCTACTCTTCCTGGGGTTTATTATGGATCCCTATTAGTTCCTGCCAAGGCAGCAGCTACTCTTCCTGGGGTTTATTAAAGATCCCCATTAGTTCCTGCCAAGGCAGCAGCTACTCTTCCTGGGGTTTATTTAGGATCCCCATTAGTTCCTGCCAAGGCAGCAGCTACTCTTCCTGGGGTTTATTATGGATCCCCATTAGTTCCTGCCAAGGCAGCAGCTACTCTTCCTGGGGTCCAGGAACCAACACTCGTAAAACTAACATGACACGAGCTGAATTAAAAGTAAAAGGTTTTGAAAATAAAAAGCTTGCGGTACCCTCAGAGCTTTTCAGATATATGCTTGTTTTGTTTTGTGAGAAATCTTTGGAAAATAACAGTAGTATGAAAAGCGTATACTAAAACATCATGTCTCAAAATCAATATATATCTTCCCTCAATGTTATTATATGGCCTGCGGATTCAAGAAGAAACCATACGAGTTCAACAGAAAGTGTGAGGTAGCCTTCATTCTCACACTGTATCCAGCCTAGGTGACGTGATGCTGTGTCTGTCAGGTAACCTTCCGTCTATCACTGTATCCTGCCTAGATGACGTGATGCTGTGTCTGTCAGGTAACCTTCCGTCTATCACTGTATCCTGCCTAGATGACGTTATGCTGTGTCTGTCAGGTAACCTTCCGTCTATCACTGTATCCTGCCTAGATGACGTGATGCTGTGTCTGTCAGGTAACCTTCCGTCTATCACCGTATCCTGCCTAGATGACGTGATGCTGTGTCTGTCAGGTAACCTTCCGTCTATCACTGTATCCTGCCTAGATGTATATTTTTCCTTATTTTTGACCACCTTTTCTCTCTTGCGTCCAGCTCTTGCCATCCTAAAAGGGTAAAAAAAACTCCATCCTACAAGAGTTAAAAACTCCATCCTACAAGGGTAAAAACTCCATCCTACAAGAGTTAAAAACTCCATCCTACAAGGGTAAAAACTCCATCCTAAAAGGGTAAAAACTCCATCCTACAAGGGTAAAAACTCCATCCTAAAAGGGTAAAAACTCCATCCTACAAGGGTAAAAACTCCATCCTACAAGGGTAAAAACTCCATCCTACAAGGGTAAAAACTCCATCCTACAAGGGTAAAAAACTCCATCCTACAAGGGTAAAAACTCCATCCTACAAGGGTAAAAAACTCCATCCTACAAGGGTAAAAAACTCCATCCTACAAGAGTTAAAAACTCCATCCTACAAGGGTAAAAACTCCATCCTACAAGGGTAAAAACTCCATCCTACAAGGGTTAAAAACTCCATCCTACAAGGGTAAAAAACTCCATCCTACAAGGGTAAAAAACTCCATCCTACAAGGGTAAAAACTCCATCCTACAAGGGTAAAAAACTCCATCCTACAAGGGTAAAAACTCCATCCTACAAGGGTAAAAACTCCATCCTAAAAGGGTAAAAACTCCATCCTAAAAGGGTAAAAACTCCATCCTAAAAGGGTAAAAACTCCATCCTACAAGGGTTCAAATGTATGGATTAATGGATTATCATCGAGACATGAGGACCGTTGGATTTCTTAGAGCATTATCTACATAATGAACATCGGTCAAAATATGCATTTCTGATTGGACACCTTATTATTTGGCCTGGAAGTGATCAGAGAGAGAGAGAGACTATTATCCTAGACTGACCTCATCCTCTGTGGTGTGTGTGTGTGTGTGTGTGTGTGTGTGTGTGTGTGTGTGTGTGTGTGTGTGTGTGTGTGTGTGTGTGTGTGTGTGTGTGTGTGTGTGTGTGTGTGTGTGTGTGTGTGTGTGTGTGTGTGTGTGTGTGTGTGTGTGTGTGTGTGTGTGTGTTGTCACTGCACTGAAGGGGCAGGCCCTCAGAGGAGCCTGGGTGGCTGCTGCCGGGGAGCCAGTTCTCTCCCTCACACTGCATGAGGTCAAATCATGCAGACATGGGGTCAACTGTCCGACACACATATTTACTTCTGAGGAGAAGCTGTACCTTCTCCAGGGACTACAGCCTTATACACTACCTACTTACTGGCAGAATCCACAACCCACAATCCTTTTCTCTGCTTTCTTCTGGCACGGGAAACCCTTTGCGTGTACACTGCAGACGTACAGCTGGAACACGTTTTACAATCACCTGACATTCTAAAGGATAGTTCTGCTCCGGTACCACATACAGCATTAAATAAATGTTTTTTCCTTAATACTATCAAACGTGTTCTCTCTCTCTCTCTTGTAGCTCTTGTTATGTGTCGTGATTAATTGCCGGGCCATGAAAATCACAGAGTGGGCCTTTTTAATGGCCAGCCATCGTCTGCTCTAAATCAACTGTAACGATACCATCACCACGGCGACAGCCAGTCTGGGTTTTTAATCTTATAAACCCTAGCGCATTTTTTACATTTTTTTTTACTGTATATAACTAATATGAATGTAACTGACATAATCACATAGAATTGATTCCTGTAATCATTATCTATTGACCTTTTTGGGTTTTATAATAAAATATAACTCCTGGTTTGACTTAAATAATATTTATAAATTAATAATAACTGAAAATCTAAATCTTCACATCACATCTAATTGATCATCATCGATCTAATAATTGAAGATATTATTGTAATAGGAGGGGGAATATTCAATAACAACATTACATTAAGCTCTTGTTTGTGGAGAGATTTTTAAGGGTTATTCAGAAGTAGAAGTTTATAACTCTGCATTATTAAGGTTATTTTCATCAACATCCAGTTTCCTGTTTTCAGTCTCTCTTCCACTTCAGACAGCTCCATGACCGACAGACTGTTGAGGTACAGACCCAGACAGTCTCTGACCCAGGCAGTCTCTGACCCAGGCAGTCTCAGTCCCAGGCAGTCTCTGTCCCAGGCAGTCTCAGTACCAGGCAGTCTCTGACCCAGGCAGTCTCAGTCCCAGGCAGTCTCAGTCCCAGGCAGTCTCAGTCCTAGGCAGTCTCTGACCCAGACAGTCTTTGACCCAGGCAGTCTCAGTCCCAGGCAGTCTCAGTCCCAGGCAGTCTCAGACCCAGGCAGTCTCAGTCCCAGGCAGTCTCAGTCCCAGGCAGTCTCTGACCCAGGCAGTCTCAGTCCCAGGCAGTCTCTGACCCAGGCAGTCACTGTTCCAGGCAGTCTCAGACCTGTCAGCTTTGGTCTCAATATGTCTCTCTCTCTCTCTCACACCTTAACCACTACTACACCTAAACTACACTACCACTTCACAACTCTCTGGGAAGCATTCACCATTCACCATTCACTCAAACCTGGAGCAGAGACCCCAGAGACCCCAGAGACCCCCAGAGACACCAGAGACCCCCAGAGACCTCAGAGACCCCCAGAGACCCCAGAGACCCCCAGTCTCCAGCCAGCCCCAGCCCCAGTAATGCATTATATTGGTTAATAGGATTCCACTTGGGATGAAGACCTATAGCCCCCACATTTCAATAATTACTTTTCTAGAGCTGCCACCCTTTAGACCAAAGTGGCCTCTAAATCTGCCACACCTCATTGCCACACACACATGCACATGGGCACAGACACACACACAATCACACATGCATACACACACACACTTTACAGCAGCCTCCAAGTCATGCTCTCAGCCATCGTTCCTGGTGAGCCCCAGAGAACTGAGCCCTGAAAATACAGTAGGTCAACCATCTCCCCCCCTCTCTCCCCTCCTCTCCCCCTCCATCTCCCCTACACCCCTCTCCCTCCTCTCCATCTCCCCTTCTCTCCTCCCTCTCCCTCCTCTCCATCTCCCCTTCTCTCCTCCCTCTCCCTCATCTCCATCTCCCCTACACTCCCCTTCTCCTCTTTCCCCTCTATCTTCCCTCCTCTCCATCTCCCCTTCTCTCCTCCCTCCCCTCCCCTCCTCTCCATCTCCCCTTCTCTCCTCCCTCTCCCTCATCTCCATCTCCCTTACTCTCTCCTTTCCTCTCCTCTCCTTCTGCTCTGGAAGCTGTAGGTCACATAAAACATTTCTGTGTTGTTGATCTTGGTTGAATTCCAAATGCTGAGAGTTCAGGAAACCTTATGTCTGCATCTCAAATAGCACTCTATCCTCTATCCTCTATCCCCTATCCCCTATCCTCTATCCTCTATCCTCTATCCTCTATCCTCTATCCTCTATCCTCTATCCCCTATCCCCTATCCTCTATCCTCTATCCTCTATCCTCTATCCTCTATCCCCTATCCTCTATCCTCTATCCCCTATCCTCTATCCCCTATTCTCATATGGGGGGGGGGGGGGGGGGGGGGGGGTCCCAGTTGGAGTTAAGCACATGTAAATGGACCTTCCATTTTTTCCCACTTTTCTCTCTTTGTGTATTCTGAGCTAGAATTTAAGCATGAGAACAGCATGCTATTCACCCGCTATTCACCCGCTATTCGGTGTGGGGGGGGGGGATCAAAGCAAACGAAGGTGTGTCTACAAACATGGCGTGTTATGATCTTGAATTAATTCCCTCGTAATTCCACCACCTTTTATTGCGAGAGACACCGTGAATAAGGTCAAGCGTTCAATGGTTAGTGATTATCAGGGTAGATATATGGAACTACTGTTCATCTCCTATTGTCAACAGTGAAGAGGCGACTCCGGGATGCTGGCCTTCTAGGCAGAGTTGCAAGGAAAAAGCCATATCTCGGACTGGCCAAAGAAAAGATTAAGATGGGCAAAAGAACACAGACACTGAACAGAGGAACTCGGCCTAGAAGGCCAGCATCCTGGAGTCACCTCTATACTGTTAACCCTGAGACTGGACAGAGGAACTCTGCCTAGAAGGCCAGCATCCCGGAGTCACCTCTATACTGTTAACCCTGAGACTGGACAGAGGAACTCTGCCTAGAAGGCCAGCATCCCGGAGTCACCTCTATACTGTTAACCCTGAGACTGGACAGAGGAACTCTGTCTAGAAGGCCAGCATCCTGGAGTCACCTCTATACTGTTAACCCTGAGACTGGACAGAGGAACTCTGCCTAGAAGGCCAGCATCCTGGAGTCACCTCTATACTGTTAACCCTGAGACTGGACAGAGGAACTCTGCCTAGAAGGCCAGCATCCTGGAGTCACCTCTATACTGTTAACCCTGAGACTGGACAGAGGAACTCTGCCTAGAAGGCCAGCATCCTGGAGTCACCTCTATACTGTTAACCCTGAGACTGGACAGAGGAACTCTGCCTAGAAGGCCAGCATCCCGGAGTCACCTCTATACTGTTAACCCTGAGACTGGACAGAGGAACTCTGCCTAGAAGGCCAGCATCCCGGAGTCACCTCTATACTGTTAACCCTGAGACTGGACAGAGGAACTCTGTCTAGAAGGCCAGCATCCTGGAGTCACCTCTATACTGTTAACCCTGAGACTGGACAGAGGAACTCTGCCTAGAAGGCCAGCATCCTGGAGTCACCTCTATACTGTTAACCCTGAGACTGGACAGAGGAACTCTGCCTAGAAGGCCAGCATCCCGGAGTCGTTTGAGTGGATTCCTTTCACTTTGCATGCCCTACAATCCGATTCCTATCCCACATGACACTGGAAACCAATCAAAGCTTATGTCAACTATAGCCCTGTCCAATCACAGCCGTGTCAACTAACCCCTGTCCCTCCCCATTTCTCTGTCAATCAGACTTTGATCCGGTAATATATCTTTATGGTCCCATATGGGTTTTTACTTTCACAAAGACAAAGACAAGGTGCCTTCAGAAGGTATTCGCACATCTTGACTCCTCCCATATTTTGTTGAGTTACAGCCTGAATTTAGAATTAGGATGAAATAAAGATTTTGTTTCACTGGGCCGACACACTATATCCCATCAAGGAAGTATGTTTTTTGTTATGTTTCAAATGAAAAGCTCATTCAATAAGTATTCAACCCCCTTTGTTATGGCCTAAATCAGTTCAGGACTAAACATGTGCTTCATAGGTTGCTTGGACTGTGTGCCATAATTAACATGCTTGTTGAATGACTACCTCATCTTCGTACCCCACACATACAATTGTCTGTATGTCACACCCTGATCTGGTACACCTGTCCTTGTGATTGTCTCCACCCCACTCCAGGTGTCACTTATTATCTCCGGTGTATATATCCCTGTGTTTCCTGTCTCTCTGTACCAGTGTATTTATCCCTGTGTTTCCTGTCTCTCTGTGCCAGTGTATTTATCCTTGTGTTTCCTGTCTCTCTGTACCAGTGTATTTATCTCTGTGCTTCCTGTCTCTCTGTACCAGTGTATTTATCCCTGTGTTTCCTGTCTCTCTGTGCCAGTGTATTTATCTCTGTGCTTCCTGTCTCTCTGTACCAGTGTATTTATCCCTGTGTTTCCTGTCTCTCTGTACCAGTGTATTTATCCCTGTGTTTCCTGTCTCTCTGTACCAGTGTATTTATCCCTGTGTTTCCTGTCTCTCTGTACCAGTGTATTTATCCCTGTGTTTCCTGTCTCTCTGTACCAGTGTATTTATCCCTGTGTTTCCTGTCTCTCTGTGCCAGTGTATTTATCTCTGTGCTTCCTGTCTCTCTGTACCAGTGTATTTATCCCTGTGTTTCCTGTCTCTCTGTACCAGTGTATTTATCCCTGTGTTTCCTGTCTCTCTGTGCCAGTGTATTTATCCCTGTGTTTCCTGTCTCTCTGTGCCAGTGTATTTATCCCTGTGTTTCCTGTCTCTCTGTACCAGTGTATTTATCCCTGTGTTTCCTGTCTCTCTGTGCCAGTGTATTTATCCCTGTGTTTCATGTCTCTCTGTACCAGTGCATTTATCCCTGTGTTTCCTGTCTCTCTGTGCCAGTGTATTTATCCCTGTGTTTCCTGTCTCTCTGTGCCAGTGTATTTATCCCTGTGTTTCATGTCTCTCTGTGCCAGTTCATCTTGTTTGCCAAGTCAATCAGCATTTTTCCTACCTCCTACCCCCCCCCCCCCCCCCCCCACCCCCAGTCTCTGTTTCTAGTCCTCCTGGTTTTGACCCTTGCCTGTCCTGACTCCGAACCCTCCTGCCTGTTCTGAGCTTTACAAAGAAGGTAATCTATTGTAGATGGGTATTTTTATTTTACAGCAGACATTGAATATCCCTTTGAGCACGGTGTGAACTCACTGTGAGTGAGTTAACTCACGACACTGTGATGGACATGGTTAACCCACCGTGATGGACATGGTTAACTCACTCTGATGGACATGGTTAACTTACTGTTATGGACATGGTTAACTCACTGTGATGGACATGGTTAACTCACTGTGATGGACATGGTTAACTCACTGTGATGGACATGGTTAACTCACTGTGATGGACATGGTTAACTCACTGTGATGGACATGGTTAACTCACTGTGATGGACATGGTTAACTCACTGTGATGGACATGGTTAACTCACTGTGATGGACATGGTTAACTCACTGTGATGGACATGGTTAACTTACTGTGATGGACATGGTTAACTCACTGTGATGGACGTGGTTAACTCACTGTGATGGACATGGTTAACTCACCGTGATGGACATTGTTAACTCACCGTGATGGACATGGTTAACTCACTGTGATGGACATGGTTAACTCACTGTGATGGACATGGTTAACTCACTGTGATGGACATGGTTAACTCACTGTGATGGACATGGTTAACTCACTGTGATGGACATGGTTAACTCAGTGTGATGGACATGGTTAACACACTGTGATGGACATGGTTAACTCACTGTGATGGACATGGTTAACTCACGACACTGTGATGGACATGGTTAACCCACCGTGATGGACATGGTTAACTCACTCTGATGGACATGGTTAGCTTACTGTTATGGACATGGTTAACTCACTGTGATGGACATGGTTAACTCACTGTGATGGACATGGTTAACTCACTGTGATGGACATGGTTAACTCACTGTGATGGACATGGTTAACTCACTGTGATGGACATGGTTAACTCACTGTGATGGACATGGTTAACTCACTGTGATGGACATGGTTAACTCACTGTGATGGACATGGTTAAATCACTGTGATGGACATGGTTAACTCACTGTGATGGACATGGTTAACTCACTGTAATGGACATGGTTAACTCATTGAGATGGACATGGTTAACTCACTGTGATGGACATGGTTAACTCACGACACTGTGATGGACATGGTTAACTCACTGTGATGGACATGGTTAACTCACTGTGATGGACATGGTTAACTCACTGTGATGGACGTGGTTAACTCACTGTGATGGACATGGTTAACTCACGACACTGTGATGGACATGGTTAACTCACTGTGATGGACATGGTTAACTCACTGTGATGGACATGGTTAACTCACTGTGATGGACATGGTTAACTGACTGTGATGTACATGGTTAACTCACGACACTGTGTTGGACATGGTTAACTTACCGTGATGGACATGGTTAACTCACTGTGATGGACATGGTTAACTCAGGACACTGTGATGGACATGGTTAACTCACTGTGATGGACATGGTTAACTCACTGTGATGGACATGGTTAACTTACTGTGATGGACATGGTTAACTCACTGTGATGGACATGGTTAACTCACTGTGATGGACATGGTTAACTCACTGTGATGGACATGGTTAACTCACTGTGATGGACATGGTTAACTTACTGTGATGGACATGGTTAACTCACTGTGATGGACGTGGTTAACTCACTGTGATGGACATGGTTAACTCACCGTGATGGACATGGTTAACTCACCGTGATGGACATAGTTAACTCACTGTGATGGACATGGTTAACTCACTGTGATGGACATGGTTAACTTACTGTGATGGACATGGTTAACTCACCGTGATGGACATGGTTAACTCACTGTTATGGACATGGTTAACTCACCGTGATGGACATTGTTAACTCACCGTGATGGACATGGTTAACTCACTGTGATGGACATGGTTAACTCACTGTGATGGACATGGTTAACTCACTGTGATGGACATGGTTAACTCACTGTGATGGACATGGTTAACTCACTGTGATGGACATGGTTAACTCAGTGTGATGGACATGGTTAACACACTGTGATGGACATGGTTAACTCACTGTGATGGACATGGTTAACTCACGACACTGTGATGGACATGGTTAACCCACCGTGATGGACATGGTTAACTCACTCTGATGGACATGGTTAGCTTACTGTTATGGACATGGTTAACTCACTGTGATGGACATGGTTAACTCACTGTGATGGACATGGTTAACTCACTGTGATGGACATGGTTAACTCACTGTGATGGACATGGTTAACTCACTGTGATGGACATGGTTAACTCACTGTGATGGACATGGTTAACTCACTGTGATGGACATGGTTAACTCACTGTGATGGACATGGTTAACTCACTGTGATGGACATGGTTAACTCACTGTGATGGACATGGTTAACTCACTGTGATGGACATGGTTAACTCACTGAGATGGACATGGTTAACTCACTGTGATGGACATGGTTAACTCACGACACTGTGATGGACATGGTTAACTCACTGTGATGGACATGGTTAACTCACTGTGATGGACATGGTTAACTCACTGTGATGGACGTGGTTAACTCACTGTGATGGACATGGTTAACTCACGACACTGTGATGGACATGGTTAACTCACTGTGATGGACATGGTTAAGTCACTGTGATGGACATGGTTAACTCACTGTGATGGACATGGTTAACTCACGACACTGTGTTGGACATGGTTAACTTACCGTGATGGACATGGTTAACTCACTGTGATGGACATGGTTAACTCACGACACTGTGATGGACATGGTTAACTCACTGTGATGGACATGGTTAACTCACTGTGATGGACATGGTTAACTTACTGTGGTGGACATGGTTAACTCACTGTGATGGACATGGTTAACTCACTGTGATGGACATGGTTAACTCACTATGATGGACGTGGTTAACTCACTGTGATGGACATGGTTAACTCACGACACTGTGATGGACATGGTTAACTCACTGTGATGGACATGGTTAACTCACTGTGATGGACATGGTTAACTCACTGTGATGGACATGGTTAACTTACTGTGATGGACATGGTTAACTCACTGTGATGGACATGGTTAACTCACGACACTGTGATGGACATGGTTAACTCACTGTGATGGACATGGTTAACTTACTGTGATGGACATGGTTAACTCACTGTGATGGACGTGGTTAACTCACTGTGATGGACATGGTTAACTCACCGTGATGGACATGGTTAACTCACTGTGATGGACATGGTTAACTCACTGTGATGGACATGGTTAACTCAGTGTGATGGACATGGTTAACTCACTGTGATGGACATGGTTAACTCACTGTGATGGACATGGTTAACTCACTGTGATGGACATGGTTAACTCACTGTGATGGACATGGTTAACTCACTGTGATGGACATGGTTAACTCACTGTGATGGACATGGTTAACTCACTGTGATGGACATGGTTAACTCACTGTGATGGACATGGTTAACTTACTGTGATGGACATGGTTAACTCACTGTGATGGACGTGGTTAACTCACTGTGATGGACATGGTTAACTCACCGTGATGGACATTGTTAACTCACCGTGATGGACATGGTTAACTCACTGTGATGGACATGGTTAACTCACTGTGATGGACATGGTTAACTCAGTGTGATGGACATGGTTAACACACTGTGATGGACATGGTTAACTCACTGTGATGGACATGGTTAACTCACGACACTGTGATGGACATGGTTAACCCACCGTGATGGACATGGTTAACTCACTCTGATGGACATGGTTAACTTACTGTTATGGACATGGTTAACTCACTGTGATGGACATGGTTAACTCACTGTGATGGACATGGTTAACTCACTGTGATGGACATGGTTAACTCACTGTGATGGACATGGTTAACTCACTGTGATGGACATGGTTAACTCACTGTGATGGACATGGTTAACTCACTGTGATGGACATGGTTAACTCACTGTGATGGACATGGTTAACTTACTGTGATGGACATGGTTAACTCACTGTGATGGACGTGGTTAACTCACTGTGATGGACATGGTTAACTCACCGTGATGGACATGGTTAACTCACCGTGATGGACATGGTTAACTCACCGTGATGGACATGGTTAACTCACTGTGATGGACATGGTTAACTCACTGTGATGGACATGGTTAACTCACTGTGATGGACATGGTTAACTCACTGTGATGGACATGGTTAACTCAGTGTGATGGACATGGTTAACACACTGTGATGGACATGGTTAACTCACTGTGATGGACATGGTTAACTCACGACACTGTGATGGACATGGTTAACCCACCGTGATGGACATGGTTAACTCACTCTGATGGACATGGTTAGCTTACTGTTATGGACATGGTTAACTCACTGTGATGGACATGGTTAACTCACTGTGATGGACATGGTTAACTCACTGTGATGGACATGGTTAACTCACTGTGATGGACATGGTTAACTCACTGTGATGGACATGGTTAACTCAGTGTGATGGACATGGTTAACACACTGTGATGGACATGGTTAACTCACTGTGATGGACATGGTTAACTCACGACACTGTGATGGACATGGTTAACCCACCGTGATGGACATGGTTAACTCACTCTGATGGACATGGTTAACTTACTGTTATGGACATGGTTAACTCACTGTGATGGACATGGTTAACTCACTGTGATGGACATGGTTAACTCACTGTGATGGACATGGTTAACTCACTGTGATGGACATGGTTAACTCACTGTGATGGACATGGTTAAATCACTGTGATGGACATGGTTAACTCACTGTGATGGACATGGTTAACTCACTGTAATGGACATGGTTAACTCATTGAGATGGACATGGTTAACTCACTGTGATGGACATGGTTAACTCACGACACTGTGATGGACATGGTTAACTCACTGTGATGGACATGGTTAACTCACTGTGATGGACATGGTTAACTCACTGTGATGGACGTGGTTAACTCACTGTGATGGACATGGTTAACTCACGACACTGTGATGGACATGGTTAACTCACTGTGATGGACATGGTTAACTCACTGTGATGGACATGGTTAACTCACTGTGATGGACATGGTTAACTGACTGTGATGTACATGGTTAACTCACGACACTGTGTTGGACATGGTTAACTTACCGTGATGGACATGGTTAACTCACTGTGATGGACATGGTTAACTCAGGACACTGTGATGGACATGGTTAACTCACTGTGATGGACATGGTTAACTCACTGTGATGGACATGGTTAACTTACTGTGATGGACATGGTTAACTCACTGTGATGGACATGGTTAACTCACTGTGATGGACATGGTTAACTCACTGTGATGGACATGGTTAACTCACTGTGATGGACATGGTTAACTTACTGTGATGGACATGGTTAACTCACTGTGATGGACGTGGTTAACTCACTGTGATGGACATGGTTAACTCACCGTGATGGACATGGTTAACTCACCGTGATGGACATAGTTAACTCACTGTGATGGACATGGTTAACTCACTGTGATGGACATGGTTAACTTACTGTGATGGACATGGTTAACTCACCGTGATGGACATGGTTAACTCACTGTTATGGACATGGTTAACTCACTGTGATGGACATGGTTAACTCAAGACACTGTGATGGACGTGGTAAACTCACTGTGATGGACATGGTTAACTTACTGTGATGGACAAGGTTAACTCACTATGATGGACATGGTTAACTCACTGTGATGGACATGGTTAACTCACTGTGATGGACATGGTTAACTCACTGTGATGGACATGGTTAACTCAATGTGATGGACATGGTTAACTCACTGTGATGGACATGGTTAACTCACTGTGATGGACATGGTTAACTTACTGTGATGGACATGGTTAACTCACTGTGATGGACGTGGTTAACTCACTGTGATGGACATGGTTAACTCACCGTGATGGACATGGTTAACTCACTGTGATGGACATGGTTAACTCACTGTGATGGACATGGTTAACTCAGTGTGATGGACATGGTTAACTCACTGTGATGGACATGGTTAACTCACTGTGATGGACATGGTTAACTCACTGTGATGGACATGGTTAACTCACTGTGATGGACATGGTTAACTCACTGTGATGGACATGGTTAACTCACTGTGATGGACATGGTTAACTCACTGTGATGGACATGGTTAACTCACTGTGATGGACATGGTTAACTTACTGTGATGGACATGGTTAACTCACTGTGATGGACGTGGTTAACTCACTGTGATGGACATGGTTAACTCACCGTGATGGACATTGTTAACTCACCGTGATGGACATGGTTAACTCACTGTGATGGACATGGTTAACTCACTGTGATGGACATGGTTAACTCACTGTGATGGACATGGTTAACTCACTGTGATGGACATGGTTAACTCAGTGTGATGGACATGGTTAACACACTGTGATGGACATGGTTAACTCACTGTGATGGACATGGTTAACTCACGACACTGTGATGGACATGGTTAACCCACCGTGATGGACATGGTTAACTCACTCTGATGGACATGGTTAACTTACTGTTATGGACATGGTTAACTCACTGTGATGGACATGGTTAACTCACTGTGATGGACATGGTTAACTCACTGTGATGGACATGGTTAACTCACTGTGATGGACATGGTTAACTCACTGTGATGGACATGGTTAACTCACTGTGATGGACATGGTTAACTCACTGTGATGGACATGGTTAACTCACTGTGATGGACATGGTTAAATCACTGTGATGGACATGGTTAACTCACTGTGATGGACATGGTTAACTCACTGTGATGGACATGGTTAACTCACTGTGATGGACATGGTTAACTCACTGTGATGGACATGGTTAACTCACTGTGATGGACATGGTTAACTTACTGTGATGGACATGGTTAACTCACTGTGATGGACGTGGTTAACTCACTGTGATGGACATGGTTAACTCACCGTGATGGACATTGTTAACTCACCGTGATGGACATGGTTAACTCACTGTGATGGACATGGTTAACTCACTGTGATGGACATGGTTAACTCACTGTGATGGACATGGTTAACTCACTGTGATGGACATGGTTAACTCACTGTGATGGACATGGTTAACTCAGTGTGATGGACATGGTTAACACACTGTGATGGACATGGTTAACTCACTGTGATGGACATGGTTAACTCACGACACTGTGATGGACATGGTTAACCCACCGTGATGGACATGGTTAACTCACTCTGATGGACATGGTTAGCTTACTGTTATGGACATGGTTAACTCACTGTGATGGACATGGTTAACTCACTGTGATGGACATGATTAACTCACTGTGATGGACATGGTTAACTCACTGTGATGGACATGGTTAACTCACTGTGATGGACATGGTTAACTCACTGTGATGGACATGGTTAACTTACTGTGATGGACATGGTTAACTCACCGTGATGGACATGGTTAACTCACTGTTATGGACATGGTTAACTCACTGTGATGGACATGGTTAACTCAAGACACTGTGATGGACGTGGTTAACTCACTGTGATGGACATGGTTAACTTACTGTGATGGACAAGGTTAACTCACTATGATGGACATGGTTAACTCACTGTGATGGACATGGTTAACTCACTGTGATGGACATGGTTAACTCACTGTGATGGACATGGTTAACTCAATGTGATGGACATGGTTAACTCACTGTGATGGACATGGTTAACTCACTGTGATGGACATGGTTAACTTACTGTGATGGACATGGTTAACTCACTGTGATGGACGTGGTTAACTCACTGTGATGGACGTGGTTAACTCACTGTGATGGACATGGTTAACTCACCGTGATGGACATGGTTAACTCACTGTGATGGACATGGTTAACTCACTGTGATGGACATGGTTAACTCAGTGTGATGGACATGGTTAACTCACTGTGATGGACATGGTTAACTCACTGTGATGGACATGGTTAACTCACTGTGATGGACATGGTTAACTCACTGTGATGGACATGGTTAACTCACTGTGATGGACATGGTTAACTCACTGTGATGGACATGGTTAACTCACTGTGATGGACATGGTTAACTCACTGTGATGGACATGGTTAACTTACTGTGATGGACATGGTTAACTCACTGTGATGGACGTGGTTAACTCACTGTGATGGACATGGTTAACTCACCGTGATGGACATTGTTAACTCACCGTGATGGACATGGTTAACTCACTGTGATGGACATGGTTAACTCACTGTGATGGACATGGTTAACTCACTGTGATGGACATGGTTAACTCACTGTGATGGACATGGTTAACTCAGTGTGATGGACATGGTTAACACACTGTGATGGACATGGTTAACTCACTGTGATGGACATGGTTAACTCACGACACTGTGATGGACATGGTTAACCCACCGTGATGGACATGGTTAACTCACTCTGATGGACATGGTTAACTTACTGTTATGGACATGGTTAACTCACTGTGATGGACATGGTTAACTCACTGTGATGGACATGGTTAACTCACTGTGATGGACATGGTTAACTCACTGTGATGGACATGGTTAACTCACTGTGATGGACATGGTTAACTCACTGTGATGGACATGGTTAACTCACTGTGATGGACATGGTTAACTCACTGTGATGGACATGGTTAAATCACTGTGATGGACATGGTTAACTCACTGTGATGGACATGGTTAACTCACTGTGATGGACATGGTTAACTCACTGTGATGGACATGGTTAACTCACTGTGATGGACATGGTTAACTCACTGTGATGGACATGGTTAACTTACTGTGATGGACATGGTTAACTCACTGTGATGGACGTGGTTAACTCACTGTGATGGACATGGTTAACTCACCGTGATGGACATTGTTAACTCACCGTGATGGACATGGTTAACTCACTGTGATGGACATGGTTAACTCACTGTGATGGACATGGTTAACTCACTGTGATGGACATGGTTAACTCACTGTGATGGACATGGTTAACTCACTGTGATGGACATGGTTAACTCAGTGTGATGGACATGGTTAACACACTGTGATGGACATGGTTAACTCACTGTGATGGACATGGTTAACTCACGACACTGTGATGGACATGGTTAACCCACCGTGATGGACATGGTTAACTCACTCTGATGGACATGGTTAGCTTACTGTTATGGACATGGTTAACTCACTGTGATGGACATGGTTAACTCACTGTGATGGACATGATTAACTCACTGTGATGGACATGGTTAACTCACTGTGATGGACATGGTTAACTCACTGTGATGGACATGGTTAACTCACTGTGATGGACATGGTTAACTCACTGTGATGGACATGGTTAACTCACTGTGATGGACATGGTTAACTCATTGTGATGGACATGGTTAACTCACTGTGATGGACATGGTTAACTCACTGTGATGGACATGGTTAACTCACTGAGATGGACATGGTTAACTCACTGTGATGGACATGGTTAACTCACGACACTGTGATGGACATGGTTAACTCACTGTGATGGACATGGTTAACTCACTGTGATGGACATGGTTAACTCACTGTGATGGACGTGGTTAACTCACTGTGATGGACATGGTTAACTCACTGTGATGGACATGGTTAACTCACTGTGATGGACATGGTTAACTCACTGTGATGGACATGGTTAAATCACTGTGATGGACATGGTTAACTCACTGTGATGGACATGGTTAACTCACTGTGATGGACATGGTTAACTCACTGTGATGGACATGGTTAACTCACTGTGATGGACATGGTTAACTCACTGTGATGGACATGGTTAACTTACTGTGATGGACATGGTTAACTCACTGTGATGGACGTGGTTAACTCACTGTGATGGACATGGTTAACTCACCGTGATGGACATTGTTAACTCACCGTGATGGACATGGTTAACTCACTGTGATGGACATGGTTAACTCACTGTGATGGACATGGTTAACTCACTGTGATGGACATGGTTAACTCACTGTGATGGACATGGTTAACTCACTGTGATGGACATGGTTAACTCAGTGTGATGGACATGGTTAACACACTGTGATGGACATGGTTAACTCACTGTGATGGACATGGTTAACTCACGACACTGTGATGGACATGGTTAACCCACCGTGATGGACATGGTTAACTCACTCTGATGGACATGGTTAGCTTACTGTTATGGACATGGTTAACTCACTGTGATGGACATGGTTAACTCACTGTGATGGACATGATTAACTCACTGTGATGGACATGGTTAACTCACTGTGATGGACATGGTTAACTCACTGTGATGGACATGGTTAACTCACTGTGATGGACATGGTTAACTCACTGTGATGGACATGGTTAACTCACTGTGATGGACATGGTTAACTCATTGTGATGGACATGGTTAACTCACTGTGATGGACATGGTTAACTCACTGTGATGGACATGGTTAACTCACTGAGATGGACATGGTTAACTCACTGTGATGGACATGGTTAACTCACGACACTGTGATGGACATGGTTAACTCACTGTGATGGACATGGTTAACTCACTGTGATGGACATGGTTAACTCACTGTGATGGACGTGGTTAACTCACTGTGATGGACATGGTTAACTCACTGTGATGGACATGGTTAACTCACCGTGATGGACATGGTTAACTCACTGTGATGGACATGGTTAACTCACTGTGATGGACATGGTTAACTTACTGTGATGGACATGGTTAACTCACTGTGATGGACGTGGTTAACTCACTGTGATGGACATGGTTAACTCACCGTGATGGACATTGTTAACTCACCGTGATGGACATGGTTAACTCACTGTGATGGACATGGTTAACTCACTGTGATGGACATGGTTAACTCACTGTGATGGACATGGTTAACTCACTGTGATGGACATGGTTAACTCAGTGTGATGGACATGGTTAACACACTGTGATGGACATGGTTAACTCACTGTGATGGACATGGTTAACTCACGACACTGTGATGGACATGGTTAACCCACCGTGATGGACATGGTTAACTCACTCTGATGGACATGGTTAACTTACTGTTATGGACATGGTTAACTCACTGTGATGGACATGGTTAACTCACTGTGATGGACATGGTTAACTCACTGTGATGGACATGGTTAACTCACTGTGATGGACATGGTTAACTCACTGTGATGGACATGGTTAACTCACTGTGATGGACATGGTTAACTCACTGTGATGGACATGGTTAACTCACTGTGATGGACATGGTTAAATCACTGTGATGGACATGGTTAACTCACTGTGATGGACATGGTTAACTCACTGTGATGGACATGGTTAACTCACTGTGATGGACATGGTTAACTCACTGTGATGGACATGGTTAACTCACTGTGATGGACATGGTTAACTTACTGTGATGGACATGGTTAACTCACTGTGATGGACGTGGTTAACTCACTGTGATGGACATGGTTAACTCACCGTGATGGACATTGTTAACTCACCGTGATGGACATGGTTAACTCACTGTGATGGACATGGTTAACTCACTGTGATGGACATGGTTAACTCACTGTGATGGACATGGTTAACTCACTGTGATGGACATGGTTAACTCACTGTGATGGACATGGTTAACTCAGTGTGATGGACATGGTTAACACACTGTGATGGACATGGTTAACTCACTGTGATGGACATGGTTAACTCACGACACTGTGATGGACATGGTTAACCCACCGTGATGGACATGGTTAACTCACTCTGATGGACATGGTTAGCTTACTGTTATGGACATGGTTAACTCACTGTGATGGACATGGTTAACTCACTGTGATGGACATGATTAACTCACTGTGATGGACATGGTTAACTCACTGTGATGGACATGGTTAACTCACTGTGATGGACATGGTTAACTCACTGTGATGGACATGGTTAACTCACTGTGATGGACATGGTTAACTCACTGTGATGGACATGGTTAACTCACTGTGATGGACATGGTTAACTCACTGTGATGGACATGGTTAACTCACGACACTGTGATGGACATGGTTAACTCACTGTGATGGACATGGTTAACTCACTGTGATGGACATGGTTAACTCACTGTGATGGACATGGTTAACTCACTGTGATGGACATGGTTAACTCACGACACTGTGATGGACATGGTTAACTCACTGTGATGGACATGGTTAACTCACTGTGATGGACATGGTTAACTCACTGTGATGGACATGGTTAACTGACTGTGATGTACATGGTTAACTCACGACACTGTGTTGGACATGGTTAACTTACCGTGATGGACATGGTTAACTCACTGTGATGGACATGGTTAACTCACGACACTGTGATGGACATGGTTAACTCACTGTGATGGACATGGTTAACTCACTGTGATGGACATGGTTAACTTACTGTGGTGGACATGGTTAACTCACTGTGATGGACATGGTTAACTCACTGTGATGGACATGGTTAACTCACTGTGATGGACATGGTTAACTCACTGTGATGGACATGGTTAACTTACTGTGATGGACATGGTTAACTCACTGTGATGGACGTGGTTAACTCACTGTGATGGACATGGTTAACTCACCGTGATGGACATGGTTAACTCACCGTGATGGACATGGTTAACTCACTGTGATGGACATGGTTAACTCACTGTGATGGACATGGTTAACTCACTGTGATGGACATGGTTAACTCACTGTGATGGACATGGTTAACTCACTGTGATGGACATGGTTAACTCAGTTTGATGGACATGGTTAACACACTGTGATGGACATGGTTAACTCACTGTGATGGACATGGTTAACTCACTGTGATGGACATGGTTAACTCACTGTGATGGACATGGTTAACTCACGACACTGTGATGGACATGGTTAACTCACTGTGATGGACATGGTTAACTCATTGTGATGGACATGGTTAACTCACTGTGATGGACATGGTTAACTCACGACACTGTGATTGACATGGTTTACTCACTGTGATGGACATGGTTAACTCACTGTGATGGACATGGTTAACTCACCGTGATGGACATGGTTAACTCATTGTGATGGACATGGTTAACTCATTGTGATGGACATGGTTAACTCACTGTGATGGACATGGTTAACTCACTGTGATGGACATGGTTAACTCATTGTGATGGACATGGTTAACTCATTGTGATGGACATGGTTAACTCACTGTGATGGACATGGTTAACTTACTGTGATGGACATGGTTAACTCACTGTGATGGACATGGTTAACAAATTGTGATGCACATGGTTAACTCACTGTGATGGACATGGTTAACTCACTGTGATGGACATGGTTAACACTGTGATGGACAAGGTTAACTCATAACACTATGATGAACATAGTTAACACTGTGATGGACATGGTTAACTCACTGTGATGGACAAGGTTAACTCATAACAGTATGATGAACATAGTTAACACTGTGATGGACATGGTTAACTCACTGTGATGGACATGGTTAACTTACTGTGATGGACATGGTTAACTCACTGTGATGGACATGGTTAACTCACTGTGATGGACATGGTTAACTCACTGTGATGGACATGGTTAACTCACTATGATGGACGTGGTTAACTCACTGTGATGGACATGGTTAACTCACGACACTGTGATGGACATGGTTAACTCACTGTGATGGACATGGTTAACTCACTGTGATGGACATGGTTAACTCACTGTGATGGACATGGTTAACTCACTGTGATGGACATGGTTAACTTACTGTGATTTACATGGTTAACTCACGACACTGTGATGGACATGGTTAACCCACCGTGATGGACATGGTTAACTCACTGTGATGGACATGGTTAACTCACTGTGATGGACGTGGTTAACTCACTGTGATGGACATGGTTAACTCACTGTGATGGACATGGTTAATTACTGTGATGGACATAGTTAACTTACTGTTATGGACATGGTTAACTCACCGTGATGGACATGGTTAACTCACTGTGATGGACATGGTTAACTCACTGTTATGGACATGGTTAACTCACTGTGATGGTCATGGTTAACTCAAGACACTGTGATGGACGTGGTTAACTCACTGTGATGGACATGGTTAACTTACTGTGATGGACAAGGTTAACTCACTATGATGGACATGGTTAACTCACTGTGATGGACATGGTTAACTCACTGTGATGGACATGGTTAACTCACTGTGATGGACATGGTTAACTCACTGTGATGGACATGGTTAACTTACTGTGATGGACATGGTTAACTCACTGTGATGGACATGGTTAACTTACTGTGATGGACATGGTTAACTCACTGTGATGGACGTGGTTAACTCACTGTGATGGACATGGTTAACTCACCGTGATGGACATGGTTAACTCACTGTGATGGACATGGTTAACTCACTGTGATGGACATGGTTAACTCACTGTGATGGACGTGGTTAACTCACTGTGATGGACATGGTTAACTCACTGTGATGGACATGGTTAACTCACTGTGATGGACATGGTTAACTCACTGTGATGGACATGGTTAACTCACTGTGATGGACATGGTTAACTCACTGTGATGGACATGGTTAACTCACTGTGATGGACATGGTTAACTCACTGTGATGGACATGGTTAACTTACTGTGATGGACATGGTTAACTCACTGTGATGGACGTGGTTAACTCACTGTGATGGACATGGTTAACTCACCGTGATGGACATTGTTAACTCACCGTGATGGACATGGTTAACTCACTGTGATGGACATGGTGAACTCACTGTGATGGACATGGTTAACTCACTGTGATGGACATGGTTAACTCACTGTGATGGACATGGTTAACTCACTGTGATGGACATGGTTAACTCAGTGTGATGGACATGGTTAACACACTGTGATGGACATGGTTAACTCACTGTGATGGACATGGTTAACTCACGACACTGTGATGGACATGGTTAACCCACCGTGATGGACATGGTTAACTCACTCTGATGGACATGGTTAACTTACTGTTATGGACATGGTTAACTCACTGTGATGGACATGGTTAACTCACTGTGATGGACATGGTTAACTCACTGTGATGGACATGGTTAACTCACTGTGATGGACATGGTTAACTCACTGTGATGGACATGGTTAACTCACGACACTGTGATGGACATGGTTAACTCACTGTGATGGACATGGTTAACTCATTGTGATGGACATGGTTAACTCACTGTGATGGACATGGTTAACTCACGACACTGTGATTGACATGGTTTACTCACTGTGATGGACATGGTTAACTCACTGTGATGGACATGGTTAACTCACCGTGATGGACATGGTTAACTCATTGTGATGGACATGGTTAACTCATTGTGATGGACATGGTTAACTCACTGTGATGGACATGGTTAACTCACTGTGATGGACATGGTTAACTCATTGTGATGGACATGGTTAACTCATTGTGATGGACATGGTTAACTCACTGTGATGGACATGGTTAACTTACTGTGATGGACATGGTTAACTCACTGTGATGGACATGGTTAACAAATTGTGATGCACATGGTTAACTCACTGTGATGGACATGGTTAACTCACTGTGATGGACATGGTTAACACTGTGATGGACAAGGTTAACTCATAACACTATGATGAACATAGTTAACACTGTGATGGACATGGTTAACTCACTGTGATGGACATGGTTAACACTGTGATGGACAAGGTTAACTCATAACAGTATGATGAACATAGTTAACACTATGATGGACATGGTTAACTCACTGTGATGGACATGGTTAACTTACTGTGATGGACATGGTTAACTCACTGTGATGGACATGGTTAACTCACTGTGATGGACATGGTTAACTCACTGTGATGGACATGGTTAACTCACTATGATGGACGTGGTTAACTCACTGTGATGGAAATGGTTAACTCACGACACTGTGATGGACATGGTTAACTCACTGTGATGGACATGGTTAACTCACTGTGATGGACGTGGTTAACTCACTGTGATGGACATGGTTAACTCACCGTGATGGACATGGTTAACTCACCGTGATGGACATGGTTAACTCACTGTGATGGACATGGTTAACTCACTGTGATGGACATGGTTAACTCACTGTGATGGACATGGTTAACTCACTGTGATGGACATGGTTAACTCACTGTGATGGACATGGTTAACTCAGTTTGATGGACATGGTTAACACACTGTGATGGACATGGTTAACTCACTGTGATGGACATGGTTAACTCACCGTGATGGACATGGTTAACTCACTGTGATGGACATGGTTAACTCACGACACTGTGATGGACATGGTTAACTCACTGTGATGGACATAGTTAACTCATTGTGATGGACATGGTTAACTCACTGTGATGGACATGGTTAACTCACGACACTGTGATTGACATGGTTTACTCACTGTGATGGACATGGTTAACTCACTGTGATGGACATGGTTAACTCACCGTGATGGACATGGTTAACTCATTGTGATGGACATGGTTAACTCATTGTGATGGACATGGTTAACTCACTGTGATGGACATGGTTAACTCACTGTGATGGACATGGTTAACTCATTGTGATGGACATGGTTAACTCATTGTGATGGACATGGTTAACTCACTGTGATGGACATGGTTAACTTACTGTGATGGACATGGTTAACTCACTGTGATGGACATGGTTAACAAATTGTGATGCACATGGTTAACTCACTGTGATGGACATGGTTAACTCACTGTGATGGACATGGTTAACACTGTGATGGACAAGGTTAACTCATAACACTATGATGAACATAGTTAACACTGTGATGGACATGGTTAACTCACTGTGATGGACATGGTTAACACTGTGATGGACAAGGTTAACTCATAACAGTATGATGAACATAGTTAACACTGTGATGGACATGGTTAACTCACTGTGATGGACATGGTTAACTTACTGTGATGGACATGGTTAACTCACTGTGATGGACATGGTTAACTCACTGTGATGGACATGGTTAACTCACTGTGATGGACATGGTTAACTCACTATGATGGACGTGGTTAACTCACTGTGATGGACATGGTTAACTCACGACACTGTGATGGACATGGTTAACTCACTGTGATGGACATGGTTAACTCACTGTGATGGACATGGTTAACTCACTGTGATGGACATGGTTAACTCACTGTGATGGACATGGTTAACTTACTGTGATTTACATGGTTAACTCACGACACTGTGATGGACATGGTTAACCCACCGTGATGGACATGGTTAACTCACTGTGATGGACATGGTTAACTCACTGTGATGGACGTGGTTAACTCACTGTGATGGACATGGTTAACTCACTGTGATGGACATGGTTAATTACTGTGATGGACATAGTTAACTTACTGTTATGGACATGGTTAACTCACCGTGATGGACATGGTTAACTCACTGTGATGGACATGGTTAACTCACTGTTATGGACATGGTTAACTCACTGTGATGGACATGGTTAACTCAAGACACTGTGATGGACGTGGTTAACTCACTGTGATGGACATGGTTAACTTACTGTGATGGACAAGGTTAACTCACTATGATGGACATGGTTAACTCACTGTGATGGACATGGTTAACTCACTGTGATGGACATGGTTAACTCACTGTGATGGACATGGTTAACTCACTGTGATGGACATGGTTAACTTACTGTGATGGACATGGTTAACTCACTGTGATGGACATGGTTAACTTACTGTGATGGACATGGTTAACTCACTGTGATGGACGTGGTTAACTCACTGTGATGGACATGGTTAACTCACCGTGATGGACATGGTTAACTCACTGTGATGGACATGGTTAACTCACTGTGATGGACATGGTTAACTCACTGTGATGGACGTGGTTAACTCACTGTGATGGACATGGTTAACTCACTGTGATGGACATGGTTAACTCACTGTGATGGACATGGTTAACTCACTGTGATGGACATGGTTAACTCACTGTGATGGACATGGTTAACTCACTGTGATGGACATGGTTAACTCAGTGTGATGGACATGGTTAACTCACTGTGATGGACATGGTTAACTTACTGTGATGGACATGGTTAACTCACTGTGATGGACGTGGTTAACTCACTGTGATGGACATGGTTAACTCACTGTGATGGACATGGTTAACTCACGACACTGTGATGGACATGGTTAACCCACCGTGATGGACATGGTTAACTCACTCTGATGGACATGGTTAACTCACTGTGATGGACATGGTTAACTCACTGTGATGGACATGGTTAACTCACTGTGATGGACATGGTTAACTCACTGTGATGGACATGGTTAACTCACTGTGATGGACATGGTTAACTCAGTGTGATGGACATGGTTAACACACTGTGATGGACATGGTTAACTCACTGTGATGGACATGGTTAACTCACGACACTGTGATGGACATGGTTAACCCACCGTGATGGACATGGTTAACTCACTCTGATGGACATGGTTAACTTACTGTTATGGACATGGTTAACTCACTGTGATGGACATGGTTAACTCACTGTGATGGACATGGTTAACTCACTGTGATGGACATGGTTAACTCACTGTGATGGACATGGTTAACTCACTGTGATGGACATGGTTAACTCATTGTGATGGACATGGTTAACTCACTGTGATGGAAATGGTTAACTCACGACACTGTGATTGACATGGTTTACTCACTGTGATGGACATGGTTAACTCACTGTGATGGACATGGTTAACTCACCGTGATGGACATGGTTAACTCATTGTGATGGACATGGTTAACTCATTGTGATGGACATGGTTAACTCACTGTGATGGACATGGTTAACTCATTGTGATGGACATGGTTAACTCATTGTGATGGACATGGTTAACTCATTGTGATGGACATGGTTAACTCACTGTGATGGACATGGTTAACTTACTGTGATGGACATGGTTAACTCACTGTGATGGACATGGTTAACAAATTGTGATGCACATGGTTAACTCACTGTGATGGACATGGTTAACTCACTGTGATGGACATGGTTAACACTGTGATGGACAAGGTTAACTCATAACACTATGATGAACATAGTTAACACTGTGATGGACATGGTTAACTCACTGTGATGGACATGGTTAACACTGTGATGGACAAGGTTAACTCATAACAGTATGATGAACATAGTTAACACTGTGATGGACATGGTTAACTCACTGTGATGGACATGGTTAACTTACTGTGATGGACATGGTTAACTCACTGTGATGGACATGGTTAACTCACTGTGATGGACATGGTTAACTCACTGTGATGGACATGGTTAACTCACTATGATGGACGTGGTTAACTCACTGTGATGGACATGGTTAACTCACGACACTGTGATGGACATGGTTAACTCACTGTGATGGACATGGTTAACTCACCGTGATGGACATAGTTAACTCACTGTGATGGACATGGTTAACTCACTGTGATGGACATGGTTAACTTACTGTGATGGACATGGTTAACTCACCGTGATGGACATGGTTAACTCACTGTTATGGACATGGTTAACTCACTGTGATGGACATGGTTAACTCAAGACACTGTGATGGACGTGGTTAACTCACTGTGATGGACATGGTTAACTTACTGTGATGGACAAGGTTAACTCACTATGATGGACATGGTTAACTCACTGTGATGGACATGGTTAACTCACTGTGATGGACATGGTTAACTCACTGTGATGGACATGGTTAACTCAATGTGATGGACATGGTTAACTCACTGTGATGGACATGGTTAACTCACTGTGATGGACATGGTTAACTTACTGTGATGGACATGGTTAACTCACTGTGATGGACGTGGTTAACTCACTGTGATGGACATGGTTAACTCACCGTGATGGACATGGTTAACTCACTGTGATGGACATGGTTAACTCACTGTGATGGACATGGTTAACTCAGTGTGATGGACATGGTTAACTCACTGTGATGGACATGGTTAACTCACTGTGATGGACATGGTTAACTCACTGTGATGGACATGGTTAACTCACTGTGATGGACATGGTTAACTCACTGTGATGGACATGGTTAACTCACTTTGATGGACATGGTTAACTCACTGTGATGGACATGGTTAACTCACTGTGATGGACATGGTTAACTTACTGTGATGGACATGGTTAACTCACTGTGATGGACGTGGTTAACTCACTGTGATTGACATGGTTAACTCACCGTGATGGACATTGTTAACTCACCGTGATGGACATGGTTAACTCACTGTGATGGACATGGTTAACTCACTGTGATGGACATGGTTAACTCACTGTGATGGACATGGTTAACTCAGTGTGATGGACATGGTTAACACACTGTGATGGACATGGTTAACTCACTGTGATGGACATGGTTAACTCACGACACTGTGATGGACATGGTTAACCCACCGTGATGGACATGGTTAACTCACTCTGATGGACATGGTTAACTTACTGTTATGGACATGGTTAACTCACTGTGATGGACATGGTTAACTCACTGTGATGGACATGGTTAACTCACTGTGATGGACATGGTTAACTCACTGTGATGGACATGGTTAACTCACTGTGATGGACATGGTTAACTCACTGTGATGGACATGGTTAACTCACTGTGATGGACATGGTTAACTCACTGTGATGGACATGGTTAAATCACTGTGATGGACATGGTTAACTCACTGTGATGGACATGGTTAACTCACTGTGATGGACATGGTTAACTCACTGTGATGGACATGGTTAACTCACTGTGATGGACATGGTTAACTCACTGTGATGGACATGGTTAACTTACTGTGATGGACATGGTTAACTCACTGTGATGGACGTGGTTAACTCACTGTGATGGACATGGTTAACTCACCGTGATGGACATTGTTAACTCACCGTGATGGACATGGTTAACTCACTGTGATGGACATGGTTAACTCACTGTGATGGACATGGTTAACTCACTGTGATGGACATGGTTAACTCACTGTGATGGACATGGTTAACTCACTGTGATGGACATGGTTAACTCAGTGTGATGGACATGGTTAACACACTGTGATGGACATGGTTAACTCACTGTGATGGACATGGTTAACTCACGACACTGTGATGGACATGGTTAACCCACCGTGATGGACATGGTTAACTCACTCTGATGGACATGGTTAGCTTACTGTTATGGACATGGTTAACTCACTGTGATGGACATGGTTAACTCACTGTGATGGACATGATTAACTCACTGTGATGGACATGGTTAACTCACTGTGATGGACATGGTTAACTCACTGTGATGGACATGGTTAACTCACTGTGATGGACATGGTTAACACTGTGATGGACAAGGTTAACTCATAACACTATGATGAACATAGTTAACACTGTGATGGACATGGTTAACTCACTGTGATGGACATGGTTAACACTGTGATGGACAAGGTTAACTCATAACAGTATGATGAACATAGTTAACACTGTGATGGACATGGTTAACTCACTGTGATGGACATGGTTAACTTACTGTGATGGACATGGTTAACTCACTGTGATGGACATGGTTAACTCACTGTGATGGACATGGTTAACTCACTGTGATGGACATGGTTAACTCACTATGATGGACGTGGTTAACTCACTGTGATGGACATGGTTAACTCACGACACTGTGATGGACATGGTTAACTCACTGTGATGGACATGGTTAACTCACCGTGATGGACATAGTTAACTCACTGTGATGGACATGGTTAACTCACTGTGATGGACATGGTTAACTTACTGTGATGGACATGGTTAACTCACCGTGATGGACATGGTTAACTCACTGTTATGGACATGGTTAACTCACTGTGATGGACATGGTTAACTCAAGACACTGTGATGGACGTGGTTAACTCACTGTGATGGACATGGTTAACTTACTGTGATGGACAAGGTTAACTCACTATGATGGACATGGTTAACTCACTGTGATGGACATGGTTAACTCACTGTGATGGACATGGTTAACTCACTGTGATGGACATGGTTAACTCAATGTGATGGACATGGTTAACTCACTGTGATGGACATGGTTAACTCACTGTGATGGACATGGTTAACTTACTGTGATGGACATGGTTAACTCACTGTGATGGACGTGGTTAACTCACTGTGATGGACATGGTTAACTCACCGTGATGGACATGGTTAACTCACTGTGATGGACATGGTTAACTCACTGTGATGGACATGGTTAACTCAGTGTGATGGACATGGTTAACTCACTGTGATGGACATGGTTAACTCACTGTGATGGACATGGTTAACTCACTGTGATGGACATGGTTAACTCACTGTGATGGACATGGTTAACTCACTGTGATGGACATGGTTAACTCACTTTGATGGACATGGTTAACTCACTGTGATGGACATGGTTAACTCACTGTGATGGACATGGTTAACTTACTGTGATGGACATGGTTAACTCACTGTGATGGACGTGGTTAACTCACTGTGATTGACATGGTTAACTCACCGTGATGGACATTGTTAACTCACCGTGATGGACATGGTTAACTCACTGTGATGGACATGGTTAACTCACTGTGATGGACATGGTTAACTCACTGTGATGGACATGGTTAACTCAGTGTGATGGACATGGTTAACACACTGTGATGGACATGGTTAACTCACTGTGATGGACATGGTTAACTCACGACACTGTGATGGACATGGTTAACCCACCGTGATGGACATGGTTAACTCACTCTGATGGACATGGTTAACTTACTGTTATGGACATGGTGAACTCACTGTGATGGACATGGTTAACTCACTGTGATGGACATGGTTAACTCACTGTGATGGACATGGTTAACTCACTGTGATGGACATGGTTAACTCACTGTGATGGACATGGTTAACTCACTGTGATGGACATGGTTAACTCACTGTGATGGACATGGTTAACTCACTGTGA